>NW_022290947.1:0-35561 GCF_902635505.1 Sarcophilus harrisii | reverse complement strand
TTTAGGGGGTCCTATCAGTCCAATGTAGTTTTCTGTTGCATCTCTTGTAATGTTGGAATATCTACTTTTGCTTTGTAAGATTCTATGAATGCACTGTTCACTATTTTGGCATCATGTCATGCATGAAACATTATGATTTTCCCCTCCATCTAATCAGTTATGTTTAGTATATATCTTTGTATTTCATTTGTGTTTCTTACAAATAAAAGAAAATTTGGTGGTTCAGTCATGTGAAGACTTTACAGTGGCCATTCTCTTTAGTAAAAGATAGGTTTATTTAGGAGAATAAATTGCATGCAAAATTAAGTTCCAACAGACATCAGGAGTGGACAATATGAAATGGAGTTAGAAAAAAATCTATTCAGCTGGGAAAGGGGTTTTAAAATTAATGGAAATGACAAGTTCCCTAGTAAAACTTACAATTAACCAGGAGAAAGGAGATTCTCCAAGAGGGCATGTATATCATTGATAGGCAAGCTATATATTTTCTCCCTAATCTGAAAATTCTGAAATTTAGCTATGATATTTCTTGGAATTGTCATTTTGGGCTCTCTTTCGGGAGGTGATCAGTGAATTTCTCCAACGGCTATTTAACCTCTGTTTCCAGGACATCAGGGCAGTTTTCCTTGATGATTTCTGTGGAATGCACAACCCAAGAAAATGCCAGAAATCAGACCAGCTGTTCTGGCTCTCACAGAGATCATAAAAAGCAAGTGAAAGAAAGACAAAAAGACACCAGTGTTTTTCCAAAGTGAAGGTATAAAAAGAAAAGGCTAAAGTCCTTTGTCATCATTAACTGTACCCTTAAAGGCTTTCTCACCACAATGTTGCTAAGGAAACACAAAATGAAAACAAAAATTAAATATATCTTTCAGTGTATGAAAGGACTGTGTGAAAGTTTGGTTCAAAGAGAAAATAACATTCTGAGACAAACTATGTCTCCTCCTAACTGGACAGGTGGGGAGACACAGTTTGTCTGAGAATGTTATTTTCATTCCTGCAGATCCATTCCCATAACATCTCAATATCTCTACTCCCAAAGCTTCCCAAGTTCTGCCAGCCAATGAGCAGACTGAAGTGATGGTCCGTGCCAGATCATAATGACGTGAATTACTGCAAACTGAGTGCAGATTGAGCAGATGAGAATGCCTGGGTTTCACAGGCCTACAACAATGGGTCAGCATGACAGCTCTGTAGACCTTCAGTTTGGTAGGCAAGCTAATCCCTCTCCTCTCCCACACTTTCCTCCAGAGCCTCCCAAACCCTGATCTAGCACGGGCCTTTAGAGAGCTTCTTGAAGAAGACATAAATAAGGTGGATATATAAGAGCTTCATAGGCTGTTTTTGTCATAAGTACAGCTCTTCTAGTTCTAAGTGAAACTGGCCAAGAAGCTTGGTTGTGGTTAGATCTGGGATGGTTCATTTAGCTTATGTGAGTCTGCTTTTGGTATGGCAGCAATTTAAAACCTCTGTTTTTCTGCTTCATCCAAAAAAGTATAGCTTGGCCACATTTCTTTCTCCTGTCTGGTTATTCTTCTCTTGCTACTTTCATCTTTTTCTTTTGAAAACAGCTCCATCTGCTCCCCATTTTGAATGTAGCTAAATATTTCACACTTCCCAATTGAATGGCATATCCCTACCTGTAATATCAAAAGTTTGAAGAAATCAAGAAATCAACACTATTTATAGAAAACTTACTCATTGCGAGACATTATGCTAAGTATGGAGGATGCAAAGAATAAGGAAAAACAAATTCTACTATCAAGAAGCTTGCTTTTGAATGGGGGAGACAACATTCATATAAAGAGGCAGAGCACGAAAAATACCAAATACTTGGAAATTAATCATAGGGGGGCACGCTAGAACAATTGGATTGAGGTGGTGGAGTGATAAGGGATCAGAAGCAGAGAGCCAAGAAAAGCCCGCTGCAAAAGGTAGCTGTAAGAGGAGCACTATCCCAACTTCTGTTTCCATGCCAGTTAATCTAGTTTTTTCTTAGCAGGTCCTGTAACCATCTGTAATTCTTGCTTAGCTTAGGGTACTAAAGGATCCTCATTTCCCAGTTAAGTACAGATCAGCCAGGAAGAGCTCCAAAAGCTATCTCAGCAAGTTTTTCTCAGATGAATCAAACTTCAATGCCTGGCCTTGTTGAACAAGCTTCTCCTGCTATGCTAAGTGAATTGCCTTTGGCTATCTGTAAAATGATGTGCAAGTGTTTCATTGTGTTCTAATATTGAACCTAACATTACTAGGGGTCACTTCTTAAAGCAGGTCCAGCCAGGAAAAAAATGGCATAGTAATTCAGGAATGGAACATGAATAGCTAATTGAAATGAGGGGATAAGCAGTGAATGCAGACAAAGGTGAACTCTCATCAGTAATATTTCTGGTGATACTTTTGGTGACAAAAATAATGAAAATTATAATAACATTTACATAACAAAATAAACATTAAATAGACAGAAGCAGTTACACCGAATGAAAGAACACGGGGAAATGAATGCAAACTGTCTGCATTTTTGTTTTTCTTCCCTCGTTATTTTTACCCTCTGAATCCAATTCTTCCTGTGCAGCAAGAGAACTGTTCGGTTCTGCACACATATATTGTATCTAGGATATACTGTGACATATTTAACATGTATAGGACTGCTTGCCATCTGGGGGAGAAGGTGGAGCGAGGCAGGGGAAAAGTCAGAACAGAAGTGAGTGCATGGGATAATGTTGTAAAAAATTACCCAGGCATGGGTTCTGTCAATAAAAACTTATAATTATTAAATAAATAAATAAACATTTAAGGTTTTCCAGGGACTTCATAAAATGACTCATTTTGCCCTCACAACAACCCTGGCAGGAAAATACGATTAATACCTTCATTTTACAGATGAGGAAACTGAGGCAGAGCTTGATTCATTTGCCCACAGTAACACAGCTAGAATTTGGGGCAGGATTTTTATTTGGGTCCTCCTGACTTCTGGTCTAGTGCTCTGTCTTGCACAAATTAGCTGCATCTCTAGATCATTTCAGAGGCTGTAGTTGCTTAGTAGGATACGCCTTCCACTTCTGGAGTATTAGAGAACAAAGTGCCTTGGTCCCTGTGTTGTCCCTGTTGTCTATGACCAAAGTAGAATCCAAGTAGCTCAAAAGAAGCATGAGATGTACAAATTTAGAGGCATCCCGACTCCAAATGTTTATAGGAACTATTTGTGTCCAACCTGTAATAAACCTCCTCAGCATGTGTTGCTCCCATCATCCATAGATGAACACACTACGTTGACCCCAATAGAGTGATATCATTCTGCTTCTCTTCAAGCCAGAAAGGAAAACAATCAACCTAGGCCTTTTAAATATAGGCCTTCCCTTAGTTCTAGAAGGTTGACTCCATAGAATTCAGTTTACCTTTGAAGAAGCCTAGAGGGACTGAATTGGGGGGGGAACTAAAAGAGATTTCGCCCTCCACAATAAAATCACAAGAATGAGTTATCATCTACCTTTGCTGAGATTGAGCAAGTTTTTACTCCTAAGGCTCATCAGTAGCCTCATCAAAAACCTACCAAAAGAAAGCCCCTCCCAAGTTTTAGGGAGTAATGTCTGTGTATAAAGAGGGGAATCATGACTTTTATTGTATTTTGGGAAAAAGATGAATACCCCGATGAGCAGTCTCAACAACCCTGTATAAGGACAAAGCTAGCAAACTGAGGGGTAGAGAGGCCTCCACTAAAGCAAAATACAAATCGAGGACACTCCTGGAGTCAAGATTTTAACCTTTAAACGTTCTGAAGAAATTGAGTTTGTTTTAATTTGGCATCTTAGTGGCTTGTTCTCCTTCTTTCCTTCAGTGACTATTCATTACGAGAATCGTGACTACCTAATGAGTAATTGGACTATCTTTACGGTGGTCTTAAAGGATGTGACTTCAACCCCCAAATCTGGGTCAAAGAGACTTTTCTATTTCCCTATCACCCATCACTCCTCCCACTTATGCATCATAATGGATGCCTCACAAAGGGGTAGCCTGAATGTCTGAAACTCAGGATTCCAAAATTTGTCATGGCAACTACAGACACCATGACGGCAGTGATTAGAACAAGCTGCTTCAGCTTACTGGACACTTACTTTGCCTCTAGAGAGATTATAGTCTGCCAAAGCGGGGGTGGCTGTCTTGATCTAGATTTCCACTGGAAAAGGTGAGGTTCTCTTTGGACAAGCCAGGGGCAAGCATCCTGGGCCCAGTGGTGGGATTTTTGGTCAATGCTTGTTTGTCCTTTCACTTTTAGCTTAATTAATTGATTCAGTTCAACAATAATTTGCAATGAGTAAAACCAGTGAGCATCAGTCTCTCATACAATGGCAGGGGGTAAGCTGTGACTGACTCACTATGTTCCTTTGTGCTATCAGACAAGAGATATGTCTTTTTTTTGTTGGTTTTACGTTCAGTGATCCCTCTAGGCTTTGGTAGACTATATTTGCCCCTAAATCCGATTACTGCCCCATGAATTGTGAAGAGTTTGGTTTTCAATGGGTTTGAAGGATTAAGAATCTTGAGCAAATGGAGTAATTGAGTTCACCTCAGTTCTAATCCCTGTCTGGGCAGGTCTCTAGCACAAACTGGGGGAGTTTAGGCACAAATACCTTTCTAGGAATGACAGTGTTGTGAGGACCCTCCCAGCTCTGCCTGTCTGTATGCTGAGGACCCTTCTACTGTGGCCAGTCTATATATAGTTAGAGGGGACTCCGGAACAGAGACATTCTGGGCTGCAAAGTATCTTTAATTCCTAGCATTTTGTGATGCTAACAAGACCCTCCAAACCTCTGATATTTTGTGTTCCAGGGACCTTCCATCTGGGATCTTCCATATTCTCTTACCTCACAGGCCACCCAGACCTCACATTCTATGATCTGTTAATTGTGCAGAACACCTATGTTAGTATTATAACGAAAAATCACTTTCCATAATAACATAAATAATAATATTAAACATATTGATATACATTAAGAATACTAAATTTAAAATTTGTGATAACAATTATTTACCCCCTGGCTGGGGGAAGATCAGGGAGGATACCAGAATGCCTGGGGTGATGTCTGTTCCCTTGCCTGATGCATGTCTCAAAGCAATAGCTGCTTGTTTTGTATCTCTTCTTGTGCTATTGTTGGCAAGTTAGGGTTAGAGTCGGGAGGCATATCTTTCTGTTTCTGTATCTCCTGCTCTGACTCTGCCCATGTCTGTCTCTGCACCTCCAGGTCTCTGTTTTTTGTTCTGTCTCTCCATATATAAGAGATATATGCCAGAGTGCCCACGTGCTTACCTGTGGGTATCTCCTCATATTTTTTAGCCCCTAATCATTTACATCTACTCCCAGCTGGCAGTTGAGAACAAAGCTAAAGAATCCTCTCCTCCTCCCACCTAGGGATCATGATGGAGGTCTCACAAAGGGGTAGTTTGAATGTCTACAATTCAGGATTCCTGGTATCCTTGGCAACAACCAGCCACCATGGCAACCGCATTATATTAGAACAAGCTGCTGCAGCCTTACTGGATTTCATTCTTTTTCTTTTGGCCTCTAGAGAGATTATAGATGACCGAAGTGGGCTGGATGTCCACTGGAAAAGGTGAGTCTCTCTTTGGACAAGCCAGCAGCAAGCATCCTGGAACCCAGAGGTTGGAGTTTTTAATACAGGAAGATTCAATGTCTGTTTATCGTGTCACATTTATATTAATTGGTGCAACAGAGCAATAATTTGCAATGATTAAGACAAACCAGCAAGCATCAGTCTCTCATAAAATGCCATGGGTTAAGCTGTGACTTCCATGAGTTCATTGTTGCCACCTGAGAAGAGAAAAATGCCTTTGTGCCTATTTGTTCGGTAATCTCCCCAGAGTTAGGTAAGCTATGTTTGCCTTATACAAATCCCAGGTTCTCCCTGAGTCCAGATGTGGGAAAGAAGAGATTAGTCTTAATTAGCTTTGAAAGATCAAGGATCCTGAGCAAATGTATCAATTAACTTCACCTGGGTTCTACTCCCTAATTGGGGAGATCTCTACACAAAAGGTGTGAGTTCAGACAAATACCCTCCTAGCAATGAGTCAGTGTCCTTAAAATCCTCCCAACCCTGTCTGTCTGTATGCTAAGGATGCTTCTAGACTGTCCAGTCTATATATAGTCAGAACTCTGGAACAGTGACATCGTGGGTTCCAAAGTCCATTTAAGCTCTGGCATTTTGAGGAGGTAAAGGCTCGACATTTGTGTTCAGGACTTTCCAGTTATGATTTTTCAACATATGCTCTTATCATGGTCAGGCAGATCTCACATTCTATGATCCAAGGATGTTCCCAGTGCTGACATTCTGTAGTCTTTACACTAACATAACACCCCCTTACAATCATGACTTCACTTTGAAATCGAACCTGGGTTTACATAATGCCCTGTCTCATGGGTTCCCTTTCTTGAAGCTGAGGAATTTCTTGTAATGAAACGCACTCTTGGTTAGTAAAATTCCTAACATTTAGGCTGAGTTGACTCTACTTAAATTAACATTTATATCTTTTTTCGAATTTACCCCTGGACTCTTTGCAGTTGAGGTAAAATTCAAATTACTAGAAACCATTGCACAACTAAAGAGCATATAACTATAATTTCTATGACTAGAGAGGTATTAAGAAAGTTGGAACAGGAGCAGACCTCTTCCACTCTGAGATGTTCAGAAAGCCAGTGCTCATCTTGGATATATGTCTTCTCTGCCAGACATCTGTCTTTCCTATTATTTCTCACGTTTCTGGTTTACCTAAGTCTTTCAGTGCTTAGATCAGGTTGCTATGATTTTCTAAGATGTCTTTACTTTTCTGGGATGAGCCTTCCCTTTCATTCAGGTTGTTATGGTAAGCTTCACGTCCCTTCAGAGGCAGTGCTGTTGAATGATTCCAGAAGATCATTTCACTTGGATTACGAGAAATTTGACTCAATTCATAATTGTTCTTGACAGGATGGAATTTTATTCATTTGAGTTGAATAATTGATAATCTACGCTTTTACAAAGATACTCTCTCAACTCTAAGACTTCCAGCAGTATAGGCTTTCTCCAACCCCACCCCTTTTTGGGTCACCAGTAGAACATATGAAAAAATGAAACTTTCCATAAAAGATTAATACTTTCTACCTAAAACCATCAAGCTTGCAAGTAATGGCAACAAGCTAAAGTTTTCCACTAAGACTAGGCATGAAGTAAGGATGCCCCATCATTAATTATTATTCAATATTGTACTAAATATTAGCTCTCTAGAAATAAGAGAAAATAAATTAAACAAAGTAGAATGAGCAATGAAGGCAAACTTCTACTCTACATATGGTATACCTAAGTTTTAGAGAATAAACTAAAATGGAATAAAATTAAAACTATTATTTTTGAATAGACCAACTCTAGCTAGTTGGAACATATAAATAAACCCACATAAATCAAGAAAGAAAAGAGTCAAGAATACAAGCCATAGCCATTTTCACCATGGGAACTTTCATCTCTGGACGAGATGGTGCTGACTGGTGCTGAACCTCCTTTATACTTATCTGGGGAATGAGGGACTATTTCTTTCGTTTAGTTCCTAGCACCCAGAACAGAATGTGTTATATAAAGCTTTTAATAAATCTTCTGTGTAGTTTAATAACATTGCACATTGGGGAGGGAGGACAAAGGTGAGTGAATAATACCATGGTTTTGTGACATCTTGCAATCATTATTGACATTTAGCAGTTTGAAGTTTTATTTGCTGTCTTGTGTAGAGACTTAAGTTGAATTTTAATGTAGTGTTAGCCCAGAGGATATATTATGGCTGAGAACCCTTTGTTTTCACCAATGCAGAATTGGACTTTAATCAGGTTTGAGCCTGTTGATGAGGCAGAAGAACTAAGTTTGTGATTCAAAATTGATGAAATGAAGAGGCTGAATTCCTTCAGTGTCAATACATAGGAATTCTCCACTATTGTGCTCTTCCTCCTTATTGAAAGTCTATTATAAAGGACGGGATAAGACTTCCCAGCAGGTAGTGACCTTCAAGAGATAATTTCACTTCCATTGCAGTTAAAAGATACTATTAATTTTAGCAATCTAAAGAGGTCAAATATTTGAGAAAATATAAAACAGATAGTGTTAAATTTATGTAAGAAATAGAAGCTTATTGAGAAATCAGACAGCCAGTTAAATATGTCCAGCGTTACTGTTATTCAGTCACTCAATGTTTTGAACTTTATATGTTGCATGGACCTTTATCCATAAGTTTTCTTAGAAAGATACTGGGTGGTTGCTATTTCTTCCTCCAATGTATACCCTTTTTATAGATGAGGAACTTGGAAACAGGCTGAAGGATCAATAGTTTGCTTGATATTGTCTAAGACTTGAACCCAGATTTTTCTGGCTCCAAACCCAGTGTTCTATGCATTGCACTACCTAAGTGCCCTGTTTAGGGCCAAAAACAACAACAACAACAACAACAAAACCCAAACACAGTATAGCTGGGGATATACAAAATAAGATAGTGGGCTGCAGCTGGAATTTGTGCTTGGTAGAGGCTGAGATTTCAATCGGTCTTTACTACATTCAAATCTCATCTTCTGACTGAGAGAAGTGATTTTTTCGCCATATATTAATAGCCATTTATTAAATTATTATCAAGCCTTTTTCTATTTGTTTATGCAGCAACAAGTCCATATAAGTCAATTTCTTCATGACATTGCCACAGGCAGAATCACACAAAAGTTAGTGGCTTCCATGTTAAAGGAGCAAAAGATTGGAATATTATATTTGGGAAGGCAACAAGTTAGAAACAAAAATAAAGGAAACAAACTATGGGGCAAAATTGAGTTCGTCATTAAAGGGGAAATAATGACTGATAGAAATTTAGCCTTCTAAATATATAAGACTCAAGAAACATAAAAAGGAAAGAGGAAGGATCCACATGTGCAAAAATGTTTGTAGCACCCTTTTATGTACTGGCAAGGAGCTGCAAAGTGAATGGATGACTATCAGTTGGAGAATGGCTGAATAAGTTACCAGTGTATGAATGTAATAGAATATTATTGTTCTATAAGAAATGATGAGCAGGCTTGGATAGGCCGAGGGAATATAATAAAGATGACTATACTACCTAATCTATTTATTTAGTGCTATACCAATCAGAGTCCCAAGACACATTTCTAATGACCTAGAAAAAAATAACAACGAAATTTCATTGGAAAAAACAAAAGGTCAAGAATTTCATGGGAACTAATGAAAAAAAGTCAAATGAAGGTAACTAAACTGTACCTAGTCTAAAATGATAATTATAAGCAGCAGTCTTAAAATCATTTGGTAGTGCTAGAAATAAGTATGGAGTCAGAGGAATGAGTTGGTTAAAAAACTAATGCAACGATGTATTTGATAAACCCCAATCCCAACTTTTGGGATAGGGTACTATTTGAAGAAAAGCTGCTGGGGCTTCAAATCAGTAGGGCAGAAATTAGGCATGGATACACATTTAACACTGTTTATATCAAGATAAATCAAAATGGGTTCATGATTTAGACATAAAGAATGAGATTATAAATAAATTAGAGAAACATAGGATAGTTTACCTCTCAGACTTGTGGAGGAGGAAGGAATTTGTGACCAAGAACCAGAAATCATTAAGTAGAATAAACCAGAAATTTGATTATATCCAATTAAAAAGCTTTTAGCCTGCAAAACAAAACTGTTACCCGACAACATTAGAGGAAGCAACGAACTGGGAGAAAACATTTTAGTTAAAGGTTCTGATAAAGGCCTCAATTCAAAATATATAGAGTCAGCTCTAATTTATAGAAATCAAGCCATTCTCAATTGATAAATGGTCCAAGGATATGAACAGACAATTTTCAGATGGTGGAAATTTTGTTTCTCCTCATATAGAAGGTGTTCCAAATGCTAATGATTAGAAAGGCAAATTGGGTAACTCTGAGATACCCATACCACCTGTCAAGATTGGCAGATGACAGGAAAAGATAATATTGAATGTTGGAGGAGGTGTAGAATACTGGGACAATGGTGCATTGTTGGTGAGTTGTCAACCAGATCCAACCATTCTGGAGAAACAATTAGAACTATAGTCAAAAAGTTATCAATTCTGCATACCCCTTTGATCCAGCAGTGTTACTACTGGGCCTCTATCCGAAAAAGTTCTTAAAGGAGGGAAAGGGACTTGTATGTGCAAGAATCTTTGTGGCAGCCCTTTTTTAGTGGTTAGAAACTAGAAAATGAATGGATGTAGAAGGGAAGCAACAAACTGGGAAAACAGTTTTCCAGTCAAGGGTTCTCATAAAGGCCTCATTTCCAAAATATATACATAATTGTCTCTAATTTATAAGAAATCAAGCCATTCTCCATTTTAGAAATGGTCAAAGGATATGAACAGACAATTCTCAGATGAAGAAATGGAAACTATTTCTAATCATATGAAAAAGATAACAAAGTCCTTATTAATCCAAAAATGCAAATTAAGATAACTCTAGAAATACATAAACTTGTCAGACTGGCTGGAATGACAGGGAAAGATGTCTTGAAATGTTGGAAGCAGTAGCCTGGGAAAACCAGGACACTAATGTACATTGTGGTGGAATTATAGATAATAACCATTCTAGAGCTATTGGAACTATGTCAAAGTTATCCAAACTGTATACCCTTTGACCCAACAGTGTTTCTGGGCTTATATCTCAAAATCTTAAAGAAGGAAAGGGACCTAGGCGCACAAATGTTTGTGGCAGGTGCTGTAGTGGCCAGAAACTGGAAACTGGTAGATGCCCATCAATTGGAGAATGGCTGATAAAACTGTGGTGCAGGAATATGATTGTTCGTGAAATGACCAACTGGGAGGATTTCAGAAGGCCTGGAGAGACTTACACGAACTGATGCTGAGCAAATAGAGCAGGACTGAGATCCATTATAACTCAAAAACCAATACCATGAGCGATCGTTCACTGATGGACCTGACCATCTTCAGCAATGAGATGAACCAAATCAGTTCAAATGGAGCATTAATGAACTGAACCAGTTACACCAGTGAAAGAACTCTGGGGAGATGACTAGACAATACATAGAATTCAATCCTATATTTTGCCTGCTGTTTTGATTTTCTTCTGGGTACTTGTACAATGTTTCAGAGTCTAGTTCTTTATTTTAGCAATATAATGGTTTGTGGACATGTATACTTATTTTGCATTGGTATATTTTAACTTGTTTAACTTTTATGCATTGATCATCCAACTGCATCTACAAGGGAAAGGGGTGGGGGAAAAAGGGAAAAAATTGGAACAAAATGTTTTGCAATTGTCAATGATGTAAATTATCCATCCAAATAACTGTAAATAAAAATATTTTAAAAAAAAATAAAGTGAAAAGAACAGCAGAGAACAAAAGAAAACCTACCAGAATGTAGAAAATACAGACAGCTTTGAACATAAAGACAAAAAAAAAGAAAGAAAAGAAAGAAAATGAATAGATGACCATCAATTGGAGATAGTTGGTTAAATTATGGCATATGAATCTTATGGAATATATTCATTCTGTAAGAAATGACCAACAAGATGAATATAGGGAGGCTTGGAGAGAGATATACATGAACTGATGCTGCTGAGTAAACTGAAACTTGAAGAACAATACTATATGAGGACATATTACAGTAAGATTGGATATCACCGACAAGAGAGATCTAATTCGATTCAATTGATGATTAATGATGGACAGAATCAGCTACACCGAGAAGGATCACTTTAGAGACTGATGTGGACTACTTGCATTTTGTTTTCTTCCCGAGATATTTTACCTTCTGAATCCAATTCTTCCTGTGAAACAAAGAGAACTGTTCTGTTCTACACATATACTATCTACCGGACATACTGTGACATTTAACATGTATAGGACTGCTTACTGTCCAGGAGAAATTGGAGGAGGGAGGGAAAGTCGGAGCATAAGTGAGTGCAAGGAATAATTTTGTAAAAATTACCCATGTATATGTTCTGTCAATAAAAAGCTAAATATTAAAAAAAAAAAAAGAAATTATGAGCAGGCTGATTTTAGAAAAACCTGCTGAAGAGTGTTAACAAAGAGTACATTAAATGAACAGGATATGTGCTGATCACCTTTCAGAACTTTTACTCTTTTCAATGGGGTGGTGATTCAAAATCCTGGTCTTGTGCTACAGATTATGGAACCCCTGCCTAGAGGAGTACCAAGGCCACCTTGACTTTTAATGTAAAATAAGTTCTCTGCCACATTGCAGAAACCCCCTTAGCAAGGGGACAAATCAAGGAACATTGATTTGTGATTGTAGAACCAAGTTGACGGAGGTCACAGCCAGTAACTATGTGAACGGGAGTACTGAACAGGGCCTCTTGCTTGTGGAAACCCTTTGGTGCTGGATTGGCTCTCCCTTCCATTGGTAGATACCGTGTATACCTGATAATAATTGAGCATTTCTCTGAATGGTGATTGGGGTGTCTATTGAGAATGACTTGATTTTATAAATTAAGAGTTAATTTCTATATATTTTGGAAATAGGGCCTTCTATCAAGAACGACTTTGTTTATCAAAAATATTTTCTAGTTTATTGCTTCCTTACCTAATCTTGTCTGCATTGGTTTTGTTTGTACAACTTTTCAGTTTAAACAATCGAAATTTTCTATTTTGTGATCAGTAATGATCTCTAGTATGCTTTGGTCATTAAGACCTTCCCCATCCACAGGTCTGAGGTATTAAACTATCCTGTGTTCCTCTAATTTTATCGACAAATTTCATTCTTTATGCACAGGTCATGAGTTACATTTTGACCTTATCTGGTGTACACGGCGTTAAAGTATGGATCAATGCCTAGTTTCTGCCATATTAGTTTCCAATTTTCCAGCAATTTTTTTATCAATGAAGTAGGTTTCTTTATCCCAAATCTGGGATCTTTGGGTTTGTCAAAGACTAGGTTGCTATATTTTGTTGACTGTTTATCCCTTGAACCCTAATCTATTCCACTGATCAACTAATCTATTCCTTAGCCAATACCAAATAGTTTGAAACTGCTGCTCTACAATATAATTTTAGATCTGGTACAGCTAAGCCACCTTCATTGATTTTTTTTTCATTAAATTTATGAAATTCTTGACCTTTGTTTTCCATATGAACTTTGTTGTTATTTTTCTGGAATAATTGAAACCAGTTTTTGGGAGTCTACAGTTAATAGCGCTAAAATAATAGATTAGTTTAGATGTGTGTCATCTTTATTGTGTTGCTTGCCTAATAAGAGCATTTAATATTTTTTCCAATGGGTTAGATCAGACTTAATTTTGTGTGAAAAGTGGTCTGACAATTTTGCTCATAACGTTTCTGATTTTCCCTTGGCAGATAGATTCCTAAATATTTTATATTGTAGTAGTTACTTTAAATGGAATTTCTCTTTGTAACTCTGACTGTTGGATTTGTTAGTGATATATAAGAATGCTGATGACTTATTGGGTTTATTTTATAACCAGCATCTTTGCTAAAGTTGTAGTTATTTCTAATAATTTTTTAGCAGAATCTCTAGGGTTCTCTAAGTAGCATACCATCATGTCATCGGCAAGGTGATAATTAGTTCCTGTTGCTATTCTTGCTTATTCCTTTAATCTGCTTTCTCATCTCTTATTGCTATAGCTAGCGTTTCTAATACAATATTAAATAGTAACGGTGATAGTGGGTAACCTTGCTTCCGCTCCAGATCTTATTGAGATGGTTGGTTGTCTCATTACATATGATGCTTACTGATGCTTTTAAATAGATGCTGCTGATTATTTTAAGGAAAAGTCAAATTTATTCCTATACTCTCAAGTGTTTTTTAATAGGAATGGATGTTGGATTTTATCAAATGCTTTTTCTGCATCTATTGAGATGATCATATGGTTTTTGTTAATTTGGTTATTAACATGGCCAATCATATTGATAGTTTCTAATATTGAACCAGCCCTGCATTCCTGGTATAATCCTACTTGATCATAGTGTATTGTTATCTTGGAGATGATTTTCTTAGTCTTTTTTTTGCTAATATCTTATTTAAGATTTTAGCATCAATATTCATTAGGAGATTGGTCTATAATTTTCTTTCTCTGTTTCAGCCTACCTGGTTTGAGTATCAGTACCATGTCTGTGTCATAGAAGGAATTTGGTAGGACTCCTTCATTCCCTATTTTATCAAATAATTTATATAGCATTAGAGGCCAATTGTTTTCTTCTAAATGTTTGGTAAAATTCACATATAAATCCATCTGGTCCTAGAGGGATTTTTGCAGGGAGTTGTTTAATTGCCTGTTCTGTTTCTTTTCTGAAATGGGACTATTCAAGTAATTACTTCCTCCTCTGTTGATCTGAAGTCTATATTTTGGGTAGTCATCCATTTCCTTAGGTTATCAAATTTATTATTGGCATAAAGTTAGGCAAAATAACTCCTTATTATTTCTCTAATTTCCTCTTCACTGGTGGAAAGTTCTCCTTTTTCATTTTCAAGACTATAATTTCATTTTCCTCCCTCCTTTTTCTAATCAATTTACCAAAGCCTATCTATTTTATTGAAACTTTTCTGTAGAACCAACTCTTAGTTTTATTAATTAGTTCAATGGTTTTTTTACTTTCAATATTTTAATTTCTCCTTTTAATTTTAAATTTCCAATTTAAAGTATTTGATTGGGGTTTAATTTGGTCTTTTTTAGTTTTTTTTAATTTAAGCCAATTCATTAATCTTTTCTTTCCTCTGTTTATTCAAGTAAGCCTCTAAGGATATAAATTCCCCCCTTATTACAGCTTTGGCTGCATCCACAAATTTTGGTATGATGTCTCATCATTGTCATTATCTTAGGTGAAATTATTAATTGTCTATAATTTGCTGCTTCACCCAATCATTCTTTAAGATGAGATTGTTTAGTTTCCAATTACTTTTGGTCTAACTTCCCCCTAATTTTTGTTGAATGTAGTTTTTATTGCATCATGATCTGAAAGAAAGCATTTACTATTTTCTGCTTTCTTGTATTTAATTTTGAGGTCTTTATGTCCTAATATATGGTCAATTTTGAATAGGTTCCATGAACTGCTGAGAGAAAGTATATTCCTTTCCATCTCCATTCAATTTCTCAGAGATCTAACATACCTAATTTTTCAATATTCTCTTTTACTTCTTTAATTTTCTTTCTTGTTTGTTTTGTGTTTTGATTTTGTCTAATTCTGAGAGTGCAAGGTTGAGATCTCCCACTAGCCTGTTTTGTTGTCTATTTCTTCTTGCAACTCTCTTAACTCTCCTTTAGGAAGTTGGATGCCATACCACTTGGTGCATATATGTTTAATATTGATATTGCTTCATTGTTTATGCTACCCTTTAGCAGGATGTAGTTTCCTTCCTTATCTCTTTTAATTAGATCAATTTTTACTTCTGGCAATCTCTGAGATAAGGATGGCTACCTACTTTTTTATTCACCTGAGCATAATAGTTTGCTCCAGCCTTTACCTTCCTCTATATGTATCTCCCTGCTTTAAATGTGTTTCTTGTAAACAACATATTGTAGGGTTCTGACTTTTGATCCAGTCTGCTATCTGCCTCCCTCTTTGTAGAGGTCATCCATTCATTGCGGTTAGAATTACTGAAACCTGTATTTCCTGCCATCCTAATAACCCAGATTGTACTTTACTTATTTTTGCCTCCCCAACCCTTTCCTCCTTTTAAACTTGTACCCCTCTTGTAACACGCTGCTTACCCTCTTTATAATCCTCCCTCCCCCCCTTTAGTCTTTCCCTTCCTTCCCTTATTACTCTTTTCTTTCCCTTTTCCTCTCCCCGTTTTTAACAGGGCGAGAGAGAATTTCTTTAAAACAAATGTCAATGATTTTTTCTTTGAGCCAACTCTGATGAGGTGATTCACAATGTTCCTCCCCCTCTCTAAATTCCCTCCAGATATGATATGTTTCCTTTGCCTCTTTGTGGGATGTGGTTTCCCTCTTTTGTCCCTCCTTCCCCACCTTGATACTGCCATCATCCCTTTTCCATATCTACTTCCTTTTTTTATATTATATCAGTAAAGAATCAAATTATACATGTATTCTTTTTGTATATCCACAACGAAATACAATTCTCAAGAGTTATTTTACCTTTTCTGCATCTCTTGAGTTCTATGGTTGGAGATCAAATTTTTGTTTAGTTCTGTTTTCTTCCAGAAACAAATTGAATTCATTTGATACCATTAAATGTCCATCTTTCTTCCCTGGAAGAAAATGCTCAGCTTAGCTGGGTAGTTTATTCTTGACTGCATCCCAAGGATTCTTGTGCCTTTCAGATATCATGTTCCAGGCCTTCTTTCCTTTAATGTAGATGCAGCAGATCTTGGGTGATCCCTTATTGGCACCTCAGTATTTAAATATGGTTTTTTTTTTTTTTTGCTGCTTGTAAAATTTTTTCCCTTAATCTGATAGTTCTGAAATTTTGCCATAATATTCCTTGGGGTTTTTTATTTTAGGGTTTCTTCTTTCATAAGGTGTTCGATGAATTCTTTCAATGCCTATTTGCCTTCTGATTTTATTACATCTGGGCAGATTTTCTAACAGTTTAGGGGTCCTATCAGTCCAATGTAGTTTTCTGTTGCATCTCTTGTAATGTTGGAATATCTACTTTTGCTTTGTAAGATTCTAGGAATGCACTGTTCACTATTTTGGCATCATTTCATGCATGAAACAGTATGATTTTCCCCTCCATCTAATCAGTTATGTTTAGTATATATCTTTGTATTTCATTTGTGTTTCTTGCAAATAACAGAAAATTTGGGGGTTCAGTCATGTGAAGACTTTACAGTGGCCATTCTCTTTAGTAAAAGGTTTATTTAGGAGAATAAATTGCATGCAAAATTAAGTTCCAACAGACATCAGGAGTGGACAATATGAAATGGAGTTAGGAAAAAAATCTATTCAGCTGGAAAAGGGGTTTTAAAATTAATGGAAATGACAAGTTCCCTAGTAAAACTTACAATTAACCAGGAGAAAGGAGATTCTCCAAGAGGGCGTGTATATCATTGATAGGCAAGCTATATATTTTCTCCCTAATCTGAAAATTCTGAAATTTAGCTACGATATTTCTTGGAATTGTCATTTTGGGCTCTCTTTCGGGAGGTGATCAGTGAATTTCTCCAACGGCTATTTACCCTCTGTTTCCAGGACATCAGGGCAGTTTTCCTTGATGATTTCTGTGGAATGCACAACCCAAGAAAATGCCAGAAATCAGACCAGATGTTCTGGGTCTCACAGAGATCATAAAAAGCAAGTGAAAGAAAGACAAAAAGACACCAGTGTTTTTCCAAAGTGAAGTCATAAAAAGAAAAGACTAGATTCCTTTGTCATCATTAACTCTACCCTTAAAGGCTTTCTAATCACAATGTTGCTAAGGAAACACAAAATGAAAACAAAAATTAAATATATCTTTCAGTGTATGAAAGGACTGTGTGAAAGTTTGGTTCAAAGAGAAAATAACATTCTGAGACAAACTATGTCTCCTCCTAACTGGACAGGTGGGGAGACACAGTTTGTCTGAGAATGTTATTTTCATTCCTGCAGATCCATTCCCATAACATCTCAATATCTCTACTCCCAAAGCTTCCCAAGTTCTGCCAGCCAATGAGCAGACTGAAGTGATGGTCCGTGCCAGATCATAATGACGTGAATTACTGTAAACTGAGTGCAGATTGAGCAGATGAGAATGCCTGGGTTTCACAGGCCTACAACAATGGGTCAGCATGACAGCTCTGTAGACCTTCAGTTTGGTAGGCAAGCTAATCCCTCTCCTCTCCCACACTTTCCTCCAGAGCCTCCCAAACCCTGATCTAGCACGGGCCTTTAGAGAGCTTCTTGAAGAAGACATAAATAAGGTGGATATATAAGAGCTTCATAGGCTGTTTTTGTCATAAGTACAGCTCTTCTAGTTCTAAGTGAAACTGGCCAAGAAGCTTGGTTGTGGTTAGATCTGGGATGGTTCATTTAGCTTATGTGAGTCTGCTTTTGGTATGGCAGCAATTTAAAACCTCTGTTTTTCTGCTTCATCCAAAAAAGTATAGCTTGGCCACATTTCTTTCTCCTGTCTGGTTATTCTTCTCTTGCTACTTTCATCTTTTTCTTTTGAAAACAGCTCCATCTGCTCCCCATTTTGAATGTAGCTAAATATTTCACACTTCCCAATTGAATGGCATATCCCTACCTGTAATATCAAAAGTTTGAAGAAATCAAGAAATCAACACTATTTATAGAAAACTTACTCATTGCCAGACATTATGCTAAGTATGGAGGATGCAAAGAATAAGGAAAAACAAATTCTACTATCAAGAAGCTTGCTTTTGAATGGGGGAGACAACATTCATATAAAGAGGCAGAGCACGAAAAATACCAAATACTTGGAAATTAATCATAGGGGGGCACGCTAGAACAATTGGATTGAGGTGGTGGAGTGATAAGGGATCAGAAGCAGAGAGCCAAGAAAAGCCCGCTGCAAAAGGTAGCTGTAAGAGGAGCACTATCCCAACTTCTGTTTCCATGCCAGTTAATCTAGTTTTTTCTTAGCAGGTCCTGTAACCATCTGTAATTCTTGCTTAGCTTAGGGTACTAAAGGATCCTCATTTCCCAGTTAAGTACAGATCAGCCAGGAAGAGCTCCAAAAGCTATCTCAGCAAGTTTTTCTCAGATGAATCAAACTTCAATGCCTGGCCTTGTTGAACAAGCTTCTCCTGCTATGCTAAGTGAATTGCCTTTGGCTATCTGTAAAATGATGTGCAAGTGTTTCATTGTGTTCTAATATTGAACCTAACATTACTAGGGGTCACTTCTTAAAGCAGGTCCAGCCAGGAAAAAAATGGCATAGTAATTCAGGAATGGAACATGAATAGCTAATTGAAATGAGGGGATAAGCAGTGAATGCAGACAAAGGTGAACTCTCATCAGTAATATTTCTGGTGATACTTTTGGTGACAAAAATAATGAAAATTATAATAACATTTACATAACAAAATAAACATTAAATAGACAGAAGCAGTTACACCGAATGAAAGAACACGGGGAAATGAATGCAAACTGTCTGCATTTTTGTTTTTCTTCCCTCGTTATTTTTACCCTCTGAATCCAATTCTTCCTGTGCAGCAAGAGAACTGTTCGGTTCTGCACACATATATTGTATCTAGGATATACTGTGACATATTTAACATGTATAGGACTGCTTGCCATCTGGGGGAGAAGGTGGAGCGAGGCAGGGGAAAAGTCAGAACAGAAGTGAGTGCATGGGATAATGTTGTAAAAAATTACCCAGGCATGGGTTCTGTCAATAAAAACTTATAATTATTAAATAAATAAATAAACATTTAAGGTTTTCCAGGGACTTCATAAAATGACTCATTTTGCCCTCACAACAACCCTGGCAGGAAAATACGATTAATACCTTCATTTTACAGATGAGGAAACTGAGGCAGAGCTTGATTCATTTGCCCACAGTAACACAGCTAGAATTTGGGGCAGGATTTTTATTTGGGTCCTCCTGACTTCTGGTCTAGTGCTCTGTCTTGCACAAATTAGCTGCATCTCTAGATCATTTCAGAGGCTGTAGTTGCTTAGTAGGATACGCCTTCCACTTCTGGAGTATTAGAGAACAAAGTGCCTTGGTCCCTGTGTTGTCCCTGTTGTCTATGACCAAAGTAGAATCCAAGTAGCTCAAAAGAAGCATGAGATGTACAAATTTAGAGGCATCCCGACTCCAAATGTTTATAGGAACTATTTGTGTCCAACCTGTAATAAACCTCCTCAGCATGTGTTGCTCCCATCATCCATAGATGAACACACTACGTTGACCCCAATAGAGTGATATCATTCTGCTTCTCTTCAAGCCAGAAAGGAAAACAATCAACCTAGGCCTTTTAAATATAGGCCTTCCCTTAGTTCTAGAAGGTTGACTCCATAGAATTCAGTTTACCTTTGAAGAAGCCTAGAGGGACTGAATTGGGAACTAAAGGGATTTGCCTCTAATGAAATGCAAGAATGAGTTATCATCTACCTTTGCTGAGATTGAGCAAGTTTTTACTCCTAAGGCTCATCAGTAGCCTCATCAAAAACCTACCAAAAGAAAGCCCCTCCCAAGTTTTAGGGAGTAATGTCTGTGTATAAAGAGGGGAATCATGACTTTTATTGTATTTTGGGAAAAGACTGAATACTCCGATGAGCAGTCTCAACAACCCTGTATAAGGACAAAGCTAGCAAACTGAGGGGTAGAGAGGCCTCCACTAAAGCAAAATACAAATCGAGGACACTCCTGGAGTCAAGTTTTTAACCTTTAAACGTTCTGAAGAAATTGAGTTTGTTTTAATTTGGCATCTTAGTGGCTTGTTCTCCTTCTTTCCTTCAGTGACTATTCATTTTTTGAGAATCGTGACTACACAATGAGTGGTGGACTATCTTGCAGTGAGGGTCTTAAAGGATGTGACACAGAGCCCCCAAATCTGGGTCAAAGAGACTTTTCTATTTCCCTATCACCCATCACTCCTCCCACTTATGCATCATAATGGATGCCTCACAAAGGGGTAGCCTGAATGTCTGAAACTCAGGATTCCAGGTCATGGCAACTACCAGACACCATGACAACCAGTGATTAGAACAAGCTGCTTCAGCCTTACTGGACACTTACTTTGCCTCTAGAGAGATTATAGTCTGCCAAAGCGGGGGTGGCTGTCTTGATCTAGATTTCCACTGGAAAAGGTGAGGTTCTCTTTGGACAAGCCAGGGGCAAGCATCCTGGGCCCAGTGGTGGGATTTTTGGTCAATGCTTGTTTGTCCTTTCACTTTTAGCTTAATTAATTGATTCAGTTCAACAATAATTTGCAATGAGTAAAACCAGTGAGCATCAGTCTCTCATACAATGGCAGGGGGTAAGCTGTGACTGACTCACTATGTTCCTTTGTGCTATCAGACAAGAGATATGTCTTTTTTTTGTTGGTTTTACGTTCAGTGATCCCTCCAGGCTTTGGTAGACTATATTTGCCCCCTAGAAATCCCAGGTCCTGCCCTAGGGCAGATTGTGGGGGAAAGAGTTTGGTTTTAAATGGGTTTGAAGGATTAAGAATCTTGAGCAAATGGAGTAATTGAGTTCACCTCAGTTCTAATCCCTGTCTGGGCAGGTCTCTAGCACAAACTGGGGGAGTTTAGGCACAAATACCTTTCTAGGAATGACAGTGTTGTGAGGACCCTCCCAGCTCTGCCTGTCTGTATGCTGAGGACCCTTCTACTGTGGCCAGTCTATATATAGTTAGAGGGGACTCCGGAACAGAGACATTCTGGGCTGCAAAGTATCTTTAATTCCTAGCATTTTGTGATGCTAACAAGACCCTCCAAACCTCTGATATTTTGTGTTCCAGGGACCTTCCATCTGGGATCTTCCATATTCTCTTACCTCACAGGCCACCCAGACCTCACATTCTATGATCTGTTAATTGTGCAGAACACCTATGTTAGTATTATAACGAAAAATCACTTTCCATAATATTATATTAAACATATTGATATACATTAAGAATACTAAATTTAAAATTTGTGATAACAATTATTTACCCCCTGGCTGGGGGAAGATCAGGGAGGATACCAGAATGCCTGGGGTGATGTCTGTTCCCTTGCCTGATGCATGTCTCATAGCAATAGCTGCTTGTTTTGTATCTCTTCTTGTGCTATTGTTGGCAAGTTAGGGTTAGAGTCGGGAGGCATATCTTTCTGTTTCTGTATCTCCTGCTCTGACTCTGCCCATGTCTGTCTCTGCACCTCCAGGTCTCTGTTTTTTGTTCTGTCTCTCCATATATAAGAGATATATGCCAGAGTGCCCACGTGCTTACCTGTGGGTATCTCCTCATATTTTTTAGCCCCTAATCATTTACATCTACTCCCAGCTGGCAGTTGAGAACAAAGCTAAAGAATCCTCTCCTCCTCCCACCTAGGGATCATGATGGAGGTCTCACAAAGGGGTAGTTTGAATGTCTACAATTCAGGATTCCTGGTATCCTTGGCAACAACCAGCCACCATGGCAACCGCATTATATTAGAACAAGCTGCTGCAGCCTTACTGGATTTCATTCTTTTTCTTTTGGCCTCTAGAGAGATTATAGATGACCGAAGTGGGCTGGATGTCCCCTGGAAAAGGTGAGTCTCTCTTTGGACAAGCCAGCAGCAAGCATCCTGGAACCCAGAGGTTGGAGTTTTTAATACAGGAAGATTCAATGTCTGTTTATCGTGTCACATTTATATTAATTGGTGCACCAGAGCAATAATTTGCAATGATTAAGACAAACCAGCAAGCATCAGTCTCTCATAAAATGCCATGGGTTAAGCTGTGACTTCCATGAGTTCATTGTTGCCACCTGAGAAGAGAAAAATGCCTTTGTGCCTATTTGTTCGGTAATCTCCCCAGGGTTAGGTAAGCTATGTTTGCCTTATACAAATCCCAGGTTCTCCCTGAGTCCAGATGTGGGAAAGAAGAGATTAGTCTTAATTAGCTTTGAAAGATCAAGGATCCTGAGCAAATGTATCAATTAACTTCACCTGGGTTCTACTCCCTAATTGGGGAGATCTCTACACAAAAGGTGTGAGTTCAGACAAATACCCTCCTAGCAATGAGTCAGTGTCCTTAAAATCCTCCCAACCCTGTCTGTCTGTATGCTAAGGATGCTTCTAGACTGTCCAGTCTATATATAGTCAGAACTCTGGAACAGTGACATCGTGGGTTCCAAAGTCCATTTAAGCTCTGGCATTTTGAGGAGGTAAAGCTCTGACATTTGTGTTCCAAGGACTTTCCAGTTATGATTTTCAACATATGCTCTTATCTGTCAGTCCAGGCAGATCTCACATTCTATGATCCAAGGATGTTCCCAGTGCTGACATTCTGTAGTCTTTACACTAACATAACACCCCCTTACAATCATGACTTCACTTTGAAATCGAACCTGGGTTTACATAATGCCCTGTCTCATGGGTTCCCTTTCTTGAAGCTGAGGAATTTCTTGTAATGAAACACTCTTGGTTAGTAAAATTCCTAACATTTAGGCAGAGGTTGGACTCTACTTAAATTAACATTTATATCTTTTTTCTAATTTACCCCTGGACTCTTTGCAGTTGAGGTAAAATTCAAATTACTAGAAGCCATTGCACAACTAAAGAGCATATAACTATAATTTCTATGACTAGAGAGGTATTAAGAAAGTTGGAACAGGAGCAGACCTCTTCCACTCTGAGATGTTCAGAAAGCCAGTGCTCATCTTGGATATATGTCTTCTCTGCCAGACATCTGTCTTTCCTATTATTTCTCACGTTTCTGGTTTACCTAAGTCTTTCAGTGCTTAGATCAGGTTGCTATGATTTTTCCTAGGAATGTCTTTACTTTTCTGGGATGAGCCTTCCCTTTCATTCAGGTTGTTATGGTAAGCTTCACGTCCCTTCAGAGGCAGTGCTGTTGAATGATTCCAGAAGATCATTTCACTTGGATTACGAGAAATTTGACTCAATTCATAATTGTTCTTGACAGGATGGAATTTTATTCATTTGAGTTGAATAATTGATAATCTACGCTTTTACAAAGATACTCTCTCAACTCTAAGACTTCCAGCAGTATAGGCTTTCTCCAACCCCACCCCTCTTTGGGTCACCAGTAGAACACATGAAAAAATGAAACTTTCCAGAAAGATTAATACTTTCTACCTAAAACCATCAAGCTTGCAAGTAATGGCAACAAGCTAAAGTTTTCCACTAAGACTAGGCATGAAGTAAGGATGCCCCATCATTAATTATTATTCAATATTGTACTAAATATTAGCTCTCTAGAAATAAGAGAAAATAAATTAAACAAAGTAGAATGAGCAATGAAGGCAAACTTCTACTCTACATATGGTATACCTAAGTTTTAGAGAATAAACTAAAATGGAATAAAATTAAAACTATTATTTTTGAATAGACCAACTCTAGCTAGTTGGAACATATAAATAAACCCACATAAATCAAGAAAGAAAAGAGTCAAGAATACAAGCCATAGCCATTTTCACCATGGGAACTTTCATCTCTGGACGAGATGGTGCTGACTGGTGCTGAACCTCCTTTATACTTATCTGGGGAATGAGGGACTATTTCTTTCGTTTAGTTCCTAGCACCCAGAACAGAATGTGTTATATAAAGCTTTTAATAAATCTTCTGTGTAGTTTAATAACATTGCACATTGGGGAGGGAGGACAAAGGTGAGTGAATAATACCATGGTTTTGTGACATCTTGCAATCATTATTGACATTTAGCAGTTTGAAGTTTTATTTGCTGTCTTGTGTAGAGACTTAAGTTGAATTGTAATGTAGTGTTAGCCCAGAGAAGGATATATTATAGCTGAGAACCCTTTGTTTTCACCAATGCAGAATTGGACTTTAATCAGGTTTGAGCCTGTTGATGAGGCAGAAGAACTAAGTTTGTGATTCAAAATTGATGAAATGAAGAGGCTGAATTCCTTCAGTGTCAATACATAGGAATTCTCCACTATTGTGCTCTTCCTCCTTATTGAAAGTCTATTATAAAGGACGGGATAAGACTTCCCAGCAGGTAGTGACCTTCAAGAGATAATTTCACTTCCATTGCAGTTAAAAGATACTATTAATTTTAGCAATCTAAAGAGGTCAAATATTTGAGAAAATATAAAACAGATAGTGTTAAATTTATGTAAGAAATAGAAGCTTATTGAGAAATCAGACAGCCAGTTAAATATGTCCCGCGTTACTGTTATTCAGTCACTCAATGTTTTGAACTTTATATGTTGCATGGACCTTTATCCATAAGTTTTCTTAGAAAGATACTGGGTGGTTGCTATTTCTTCCTCCAATATATACCCTTTTTATAGATGAGGAACTTGGAAACAGGCTGAAGGATCAATAGTTTGCTTGATATTGTCTAAGACTTGAACCCAGATTTTTCTGGCTCCAAACCCAGTGTTCTATGCATTGCACTACCTAAGTGCCCTGTTTAGGGCCAAAAAACAACAACAACAACAACAACAAAACCCAAACACAGTATAGCTGGGGATATAGAAAATAAGATAGTGGGCTGCAGCTGGAATTTGTGCTTGGTAAGAGAGCTGAGATTTCAATCGGTCTTTACTACATTCAAATCTCATCTTCTGACTGAGAGAAGTGATTTTTTCGCCATATATTAATAGCCATTTATTAAATTATTATCAAGCCTTTTTCTATTTCTTTATGCAGCAACAAGTCCATATAAGTCAATTTCTTCATGACATTGCCACAGGCAGGATCACACAAAAGTTAGTGGCTTCCATGTTAAAGGAGCAAAAGGTGGAATATTATATTTGGAAGGCAACAAGTTGGAAACAAAAATAAAGGAAACAAACTATGGGGCAAAATTGAGTTCGTCATTAAAGGGGAAATAATGACTGATAGAAATTTAGCCTTCTAAATATATAAGACTCAAGAAACATAAAAAGGAAAGAGGAAGGATCCACATGTGCAAAAATGTTTGTAGCACCCTTTTATGTACTGGCAAGGAGCTGCAAAGTGAATGGATGACTATCAGTTGGAGAATGGCTGAATAAGTTATGGTGTATGAATGTAATAGAATATTATTGTTCTATAAGAAATGATGAGCAGGCTTGGATAGGCCGAGGGAATATAATAAAGATGACTATACTACCTAATCTATTTATTTAGTGCTAACACCAGTGAGTCCACGAGACACATTTCTAATGACCTGAAAAAAATAACAAAATTTCATTGGAAAAAACAAGGTCCAAAATTTTATGGAACTAATGAAAAAATCAAATAGGTAACTAAACTGTACCTAGTCTAAAATGATAATTATAAGCAGCAGTCTTAAAATCATTTGGTAGTGCTAGAAATAAGTATGGAGTCAGAGGAATGAGTTGGTTAAAAAACTAATGCAACGATGTATTTGATAAACCCCAATCCCAACTTTTGGGATAGGGTACTATTTGAAGAAAAGCTGCTGGGGCTTCAAATCAGTAGGGCAGAAATTAGAAACTGGATACACATTTAACACTGTTTATATCAAGATAAATCAAAATGGGTTCATGATTTAGGCATAAAGAATGAGATTATAAATAAATTAGAGAAACATAGGATAGTTTACCTCTCAGACTTGTGGAGGAGGAAGGAATTCGTGACCAAAGAACCAGAAATCATTAAGTAGAATAAACCAGAAATTTGATTATATCCAATTAAAAAGCTTTTAGCCTGCAAAACAAAACTGTTACCCGACAACATTAGAGGAAGCAACGAACTGGGAGAAAACATTTTAGTTAAAGGTTCTGATAAAGGCCTCAATTCAAAATATATAGAGTCAGCTCTAATTTATAGAAATCAAGCCATTCTCAATTGATAAATGGTCCAAGGATATGAACAGACAATTTTCAGATGGTGGAAATTTTGTTTCTCCTCATATAGAAGGTGTTCCAAATGCTAATGATTAGAAAGGCAAATTGGGTAACTCTGAGATACCCATACCACCTGTCAAGATTGGCAGATGACAGGAAAAGATAATATTGAATGTTGGAGGAGGTGTAGAATACTGGGACAATGGTGCATTGTTGGTGAGTTGTCAACCAGATCCAACCATTCTGGAGAAACAATTAGAACTATAGTCAAAAAGTTATCAATTCTGCATACCCTTTGATCCAGCAGTGTTACTACTGGGCCTCTATCCGAAAAAGTTCTTAAAGGAGGGAAAGGGACTTGTATGTGCAAGAATCTTTGTGGCAGCCCTTTTTTAGTGGTTAGAAACTAGAAAATGAATGGATGTAGAGGAAGCAACAAACTGGGAAAACAGTTTTCCCAGTCAAGGGTTCTCATAAAGGCCTCATTTCCAAAATATATACATAATTGTCTCTAATTTATAAGAAATCAAGCCATTCTCCATTTAGAAATGGTCAAAGGATATGAACAGACAATTCTCAGATGAAGAAATGGAAACTGTTTAAATCATATGAAAAAGATAACAAAGTCCTTATTAATCCAAAAATGCAAATTAAGATAACTCTAGAAATACATAAACTTGTCAGACTGGCTGGAATGACAGGGAAAGATGTCTTGAAATGTTGGAAGCAGTAGCCTGGGAAAACCAGGACACTAATGTACATTGTGGTGGAATTATAGATAATAACCATTCTAGAGCTATTGGAACTATGTCAAAGTTATCCAAACTGTATACCCTTTGACCCAACAGTGTTTCTGGGCTTATATCTCAAAATCTTAAAGAAGGAAAGGGACCTAGGCGCACAAATGTTTGTGGCAGGTGCTGTAGTGGCCAGAAACTGGAAACTGGTAGATGCCCATCAATTGGAGAATGGCTGATAAAACTGTGGTGCAGGAATATGATTGTTCGTGAAATGACCAACTGGGAGGATTTCAGAAGGCCTGGAGAGACTTACACGAACTGATGCTGAGCAAATAGAGCAGGACTGAGATCCATTATAACTCAAAAACCAATACCATGAGCGATCGTTCACTGATGGACCTGACCATCTTCAGCAATGAGATGAACCAAATCAGTTCAAATGGAGCATTAATGAACTGAACCAGTTACACCAGTGAAAGAACTCTGGGGAGATGACTAGACAATACATAGAATTCAATCCTATATTTTGCCTGCTGTTTTGATTTTCTTCTGGGTACTTGTACAATGTTTCAGAGTCTAGTTCTTTATTTTAGCAATATAATGGTTTGTGGACATGTATACTTATTTTGCATTGGTATATTTTAACTTGTTTAACTTTTATGCATTGATCATCCAACTGCATCTACAAGGGAAAGGGGTGGGGGAAAAAGGGAAAAAATTGGAACAAAATGTTTTGAATTGTCAATGATGTAAATTATCCATCCAAATAACTGTAAATAAAAATATTTTAAAAAAAAATAAAGTGAAAAGAACAGCAGAGAACAAAAGAAAACCTACCAGAATGTAGAAAATACAGACAGCTTTGAACATAAAGACAAAAAAAAAGAAAGAAAAGAAAGAAAATGAATAGATGACCATCAATTGGAGATAGTTGGTTAAATTATGGCATATGAATCTTATGGAATATATTCATTCTGTAAGAAATGACCAACAAGATGAATATAGGGAGGCTTGGAGAGAGATATACATGAACTGATGCTGCTGAGTAAACTGAAACTTGAAGAACAATACTATATGAGGACATATTACAGTAAGATTGGATATCACCGACAAGAGAGATCTAATTCGATTCAATTGATGATTAATGATGGACAGAATCAGCTACACCGAGAAGGATCACTTTAGAGACTGATGTGGACTACTTGCATTTTGTTTTCTTCCCGAGATATTTTACCTTCTGAATCCAATTCTTCCTGTGAAACAAAGAGAACTGTTCTGTTCTACACATATACTATCTACCGGACATACTGTGACATTTAACATGTATAGGACTGCTTACTGTCCAGGAGAAATTGGAGGAGGGAGGGAAAGTCAGACATAAGTGAGTGCAAGGAATAATTTTGTAAAAGTTACCCATGTATATGTTCTGTCAATAAAAGCTAAATATTAAAAAAAAAAAAAAGAAATTATGGGCAGGCTGAGTTTAGAAAAACCTGCTGAAGAGTGTTAACAAAGAGTACATTAAATGAACAGGATATGTGCTGATCACCTTTCAGAACTTTTACTCTTTTCAATGGGGTGGTGATTCAAAATCCTGGTCTTGTGCTACAGATTATGGAACCCCTGCCTAGAGGAGTACCAAGGCCACCTTGACTTTTAATGTAAAATAAGTTCTCTGCCACATTGCAGAAACCCCCTTAGCAAGGGGACAAATCAAGGAACATTGATTTGTGATTGTAGAACCAAGTTGACGGAGGTCACAGCCAGTAACTATGTGAACGGGAGTACTGAACAGGGCCTCTTGCTTGTGGAAACCCTTTGGTGCTGGATTGGCTCTCCCTTCCATTGGTAGATACCGTGTATACCTGATAATAATTGAGCATTTCTCTGAATGGTGATTGGGGTGTCTATTGAGAATGACTTGATTTTATAAATTAAGAGTTAATTTCTATATATTTTGGAAATAGGGCCTTCTATCAAGAACGACTTTGTTTATCAAAAATATTTTCTAGTTTATTGCTTCCTTACCTAATCTTGTCTGCATTGGTTTTGTTTGTACAACTTTTCAGTTTAAACAATCGAAATTTTCTATTTTGTGATCAGTAATGATCTCTAGTATGCTTTGGTCATTAAGACCTTCCCCATCCACAGGTCTGAGGTATTAAACTATCCTGTGTTCCTCTAATTTTATCGACAAATTTCATTCTTTATGCACAGGTCATGAGTTACATTTTGACCTTATCTGGTGTACACGGCGTTAAAGTATGGATCAATGCCTAGTTTCTGCCATATTAGTTTCCAATTTTCCAGCAATTTTTTTATCAATGAAGTAGGTTTCTTTATCCCAAATCTGGGATCTTTGGGTTTGTCAAAGACTAGGTTGCTATATTTTGTTGACTGTTTATCCCTTGAACCCTAATCTATTCCACTGATCAACTAATCTATTCCTTAGCCAATACCAAATAGTTTGAAACTGCTGCTCTACAATATAATTTTAGATCTGGTACAGCTAAGCCACCTTCATTGATTTTTTTTTCATTAAATTTATGAAATTCTTGACCTTTGTTTTCCATATGAACTTTGTTGTTATTTTTCTGGAATAATTGAAACCAGTTTTTGGGAGTCTACAGTTAATAGCGCTAAAATAATAGATTAGTTTAGATGTGTGTCATCTTTATTGTGTTGCTTGCCTAATAAGAGCATTTAATATTTTTTCCAATGGGTTAGATCAGACTTAATTTTGTGTGAAAAGTGGTCTGACAATTTTGCTCATAACGTTTCTGATTTTCCCTTGGCAGATAGATTCCTAAATATTTTATATTGTAGTAGTTACTTTAAATGGAATTTCTCTTTGTAACTCTGACTGTTGGATTTGTTAGTGATATATAAGAATGCTGATGACTTATTGGGTTTATTTTATAACCAGCATCTTTGCTAAAGTTGTAGTTATTTCTAATAATTTTTTAGCAGAATCTCTAGGGTTCTCTAAGTAGCATACCATCATGTCATCGGCAAGGTGATAATTAGTTCCTGTTGCTATTCTTGCTTATTCCTTTAATCTGCTTTCTCATCTCTTATTGCTATAGCTAGCGTTTCTAATACAATATTAAATAGTAACGGTGATAGTGGGTAACCTTGCTTCCGCTCCAGATCTTATTGAGATGGTTGGTTGTCTCATTACATATGATGCTTACTGATGCTTTTAAATAGATGCTGCTGATTATTTTAAGGAAAAGTCAAATTTATTCCTATACTCTCAAGTGTTTTTAAATAGGAATGGATGTTGGATTTGATCAAATGCTTTTTCTGCATATATTGAGATGATCATATGATTTTTGTTAATTTGGTTATTAACATGGCCAATCATATTGATAGTTTTCCTAATATTGAACCAACCCTGCATTCCTGGTATAAATCCTACTTGATCATAGTGTATTGTTATCTTGGAGATGATTTTCTTAGTCTTTTTTTTGCTAATATCTTATTTAAGATTTTAGCATCAATATTCATTAGGAGATTGGTCTATAATTTTCTTTCTCTGTTTCAGCCTACCTGGTTTGAGTATCAGTACCATGTCTGTGTCATAGAAGGAATTTGGTAGGACTCCTTCATTCCCTATTTTATCAAATAATTTATATAGCATTAGAGGCCAATTGTTTTCTTCTAAATGTTTGGTAAAATTCACATATAAATCCATCTGGTCCTAGAGGGATTTTTGCAGGGAGTTGTTTAATTGCCTGTTCTGTTTCTTTTCTGAAATGGTACTATTTAAGTAATTACTTCCTCCTCTGTTGATCTGAAGTCTATATTTTGGGTAGTCATCCATTTCCTTAGGTTATCAAATTTATTATTGGCATAAAGTTAGGCAAAATAACTCCTTATTATTTCTCTAATTTCCTCTTCACTGGTGGAAAGTTCTCCTTTTTCATTTTCAAGACTATAATTTCATTTTCCTCCCTCCTTTTTCTAATCAATTTACCAAAGCCTATCTATTTTATTGAAACTTTTCTGTAGAACCAACTCTTAGTTTTATTAATTAGTTCAATGGTTTTTTTACTTTCAATATTTTAATTTCTCCTTTTAATTTTAAATTTCCAATTTAAAGTATTTGATTGGGGTTTAATTTGGTCTTTTTTAGTTTTTTTTAATTTAAGCCAATTCATTAATCTTTTCTTTCCTCTGTTTATTCAAGTAAGCCTCTAAGGATATAAATTCCCCCCTTATTACAGCTTTGGCTGCATCCACAAATTTTGGTATGATGTCTCATCATTGTCATTATCTTAGGTGAAATTATTAATTGTCTATAATTTGCTGCTTCACCCAATCATTCTTTAAGATGAGATTGTTTAGTTTCCAATTACTTTTGGTCTAACTTCCCCCTAATTTTTGTTGAATGTAGTTTTTATTGCATCATGATCTGAAAGAAAGCATTTACTATTTTCTGCTTTCTTGTATTTAATTTTGAGGTCTTTATGTCCTAATATATGGTCAATTTTGAATAGGTTCCATGAACTGCTGAGAGAAAGTATATTCCTTTCCATCTCCATTCAATTTCTCAGAGATCTAACATACCTAATTTTTCAATATTCTCTTTTACTTCTTTAATTTTCTTTCTTGTTTGTTTTGTGTTTTGATTTTGTCTAATTCTGAGAGTGCAAGGTTGAGATCTCCCACTAGCCTGTTTTGTTGTCTATTTCTTCTTGCAACTCTCTTAACTCTCCTTTAGGAAGTTGGATGCCATACCACTTGGTGCATATATGTTTAATATTGATATTGCTTCATTGTTTATGCTACCCTTTAGCAGGATGTAGTTTCCTTCCTTATCTCTTTTAATTAGATCAATTTTTACTTCTGGCAATCTCTGAGATAAGGATGGCTACCTACTTTTTTATTCACCTGAGCATAATAGTTTGCTCCAGCCTTTACCTTCCTCTATATGTATCTCCCTGCTTTAAATGTGTTTCTTGTAAACAACATATTGTAGGGTTCTGACTTTTGATCCAGTCTGCTATCTGCCTCCCTCTTTGTAGAGGTCATCCATTCATTGCGGTTAGAATTACTGAAACCTGTATTTCCTGCCATCCTAATAACCCAGATTGTACTTTACTTATTTTTGCCTCCCCAACCCTTTCCTCCTTTTAAACTTGTACCCCTCTTGTAACACGCTGCTTACCCTCTTTATAATCCTCCCTCCCCCCCTTTAGTCTTTCCCTTCCTTCCCTTATTACTCTTTTCTTTCCCTTTTCCTCTCCCCGTTTTTAACAGGGCGAGAGAGAATTTCTTTAAAACAAATGTCAATGATTTTTTCTTTGAGCCAACTCTGATGAGGTGATTCACAATGTTCCTCCCCCTCTCTAAATTCCCTCCAGATATGATATGTTTCCTTTGCCTCTTTGTGGGATGTGGTTTCCCTCTTTTGTCCCTCCTTCCCCACCTTGATACTGCCATCATCCCTTTTCCATATCTACTTCCTTTTTTTATATTATATCAGTAAAGAATCAAATTATACATGTATTCTTTTTGTATATCCACAACGAAATACAATTCTCAAGAGTTATTTTACCTTTTCTGCATCTCTTGAGTTCTATGGTTGGAGATCAAATTTTTGTTTAGTTCTGTTTTCTTCCAGAAACAAATTGAATTCATTTGATACCATTAAATGTCCATCTTTCTTCCCTGGAAGAAAATGCTCAGCTTAGCTGGGTAGTTTATTCTTGGCTGCATCCCAAGTTCTTGTGCCTTTCAGAATATCATATTCCAGGCCCTTCTTTCCTTTAATGTAGAGGCAGCCAGATCTTGGGTGATCCTTATTGTGGCACCTCGGTATTTAAATGGTTTTTTTGCGCTTGTAAAATTTTTTCCTTAATCTGATAGTTCTGAAATTTTGCCACAATATTCCTTGGGGTTTTTATTTTAGGGTTTCTTTCATAAGGTGTTCGATGAATTCTTTCAATGCCTATTTTGCCTTCTGATTTTATTACATCTGGGCAATTCTATTTGATGATTTCTTGTAAAATAGTATCTAGGCTCTTTTTTTCATCATAATTTTTAGAAAGTCCAATAATCCTCAGATTATCTCTCCTAGATCTATTTTCCAAATCTGTCGTTTTTGCAAGTAGATAACTCATGGTTTTTTCCAGTTTGTCAATTTTTTGGTTTTGCTTGACTGATTCTTGCTGTCTCAATGAATCATTAGTTTCTATTTGTTCAGTTGTAATTTTTAAAGAATTATTTTCCTCATTAGCTTTTTTTATTTCTTTCTGTATATGTCCAATTGAGTTTTTGAATGTATTGTTTTGGTCTGTGCAATTTTTTTCCATTTCACTAATTTTTTTTTTAGTGACTTATTTTCTTTTTCCAATTCACAGATCCTACTTTCTTGAGTGTGCTTTGTCTTTTCCAATTCACAGATCATACTTTCAAGTGAATTCTTTATTTTTTCCAATTCACAATACTTACTTTGCTGAGATTTTTTTACTTTTTCCAATTTGTATTTCAGGAAGTTGTTGCTCTCTTGTAAGGCTTCTCTTTCCTTTCCCCATTTATCTTCTAACTCTCTTTTGAGACTTTTAATGGTCTCTTCTATGAGAACATCATGTAAAGGAGGACAGTCTGATGCATTTTTGCTGTTTGCTGTCTCTTCAGGTTTGCTGACCTGCTCTTTTTCTGCATAGAAGCTGTCGATAGTTATTTTCATCTTTTTATTCATGTTTTAAAGCCTTTAGGGTAGGTCTCCTAGGCAAGGGGGTTACCAGCTTCCTCTGCAGAGCAGGGAAAGATGTAAACCGATTTCCGGCTCCGATGTATGGGAGTGCTCTAAGTGAGAGTTTTCCCTTCCCCCAACAGGAAGTGGATTCAGCACTGGCCGAGCTATCAAACTGCTTAGTAGGGCTGAGTGGGTTAGCGATTGCCCTCGGCTAGAGACTAAGGGGTGAAAGTGTCACTGCCCCAGGCCGGAGCCTCTTGTGGGACTGTGAGTATTAGCAGCTGACCGCAGACCACAGACTGCAGACCGCAGACCTCAGACCACAGACGGCCCCGAACTCTTCCCCAGTGTCTCTGCTCAATGCAAATCGGCCCTGGAAAAGCTCTATGGCCCCAAGCTGAGCTCCCCACTGCTCAGATTGGAGGCTAACCTGGGCTGCGTCCTCCTGCCGTGCAGGATCACAGCTGCCCCAAGGAAAAGCCCCGTACTGCGGGTTGGGGCTGCGCGCTTGTGCTGATATCTGTGCTTTCACTTTTGGTTTGAGGCTCTCCTCAGAACCTAATTTCTCTCCCCATCTGCGCTGATCTCCCCCCTGGCCCCAGAACCAACCTTTTTTGGTGAGACTGCAGATTTTCTTCGGCCGGTGAGTTTTTCTACTTCTTATCTTTACGAATTGTAGCAGTCAAGACTATTTTTGAGACTCGATATAATATTGATAAAGAGGGTAAGAGAAGAGCTTGGAAAGTCGCGTGTGTCTTCTCCGCCATCTTGGCTCCGCCACCATCATCTCTTTAAAGAGAGCTCCTTTCTGCCAGTCATGAATAAATGCATGCAAAATCATTTATTAAGTTGTTTACAAATAGCATAACCCTAAGGGCAATCGCACTTTTACTTTCCGGACCCCACGTTATTGTATCTTATATTCCACATTGTTATCCCTATGATGTGTCTAATTTGATGGGATCATGTTACCAGATTGCAAGAAAATCCACACAAAAAGGAAACAGAATAGGGCTGGCTCACTTACTTCTAGACTTGCCTTAAAGGAGCTGTTCCCCATGATCTCCATCCCTTCCCTCCTTCTTTTCCTCTATCACTCCTCTGTACAGCCTAACTTTATATCCTCCTGCATATCTGTAGGAGATCACCACATGGTTTATGTTCTAACGTAATTTAATGCAAAATCAAATAAACAAGGCATTTCTAGTACCCTGATTTTATTTGGTCAACTCTGCTCTCATGCATGTCACATAATCTTAAATACTGTATAGTAGGTCTGAAAAATACTACTTTACTGTCTGTGCATCTCTTTCATGGTATATTAATGGTTGAAAAATGGGACCAATCTTTCAGCTGCTATGTTTCTTTGTATCTTAGTTTGTTGCTTAGTTGTTGTACTGCTATTAGGGGACATTAAAATGTGCTCCCACTATGGCAAACATGGCTCTTTTATCCTTGCTTATTATTCTTCACTTTGTTGCCTTATATAGGCAGGATAGGACCTTATATAAAGCATATTAACAGTCATAATGGAGGTTTCTTAACACGATTCATTCACCTCTTGTCTCTTTCACCCAAGAAGGTAAGAAGAGGTTACCCTGCCACCACATTTATTTGGCAGAGAATTGTGTGTATTTGAATTGATAGTTAATTTTAGAAGTGAATTGTTAGAATTTAGAAGAGAC
>NW_022290946.1:0-35812 GCF_902635505.1 Sarcophilus harrisii | reverse complement strand
TTGTGATAAGTCAGGTTTTCCATAAGGAAAAGTATTCTCAAGAAAAACTTTTACAGGAACTTTTACTGAGAAAAGATGATGTACAACAATAATTATTGGAAAGATTAATAACCAAGACAAGAGAATATAAATATGTGGATAAACTTTCTCATTTATAGCATGGGAAGAATCTTATATTTCAAGAATGTTATTTATTACTGTTCTGTAAGAAATGACCAACAGGATGATTTCAGAAAGGCCTGGAGAGACTTACATGAACTGATGCTGAGTGAAATGAGCAGGACCAGGAGATCATTATATACTTCAACAACAATACTAGATGATGACCAGTTCTGATGGATCAGGCCATCCTCAGCAACAAGATCAACCAAATCATTTCTAATGGAGCAGTAATGAACTGAACCAGCTATACCCAGAAAAAGAACTCTGGGAGATGACTAAAAACCATTACATTGAATTCCCAATCCCTATATTTATGCACACCTGCATTTTTGATTTCCTTCACAAGCTAATTGTACAATAATTCAGAGTCTGATTCTTTTTGTACAGCAAAATAATGTTTTGGTCATGTATACTTATTATGTATCTAAGTTATATTTTAATATATTTAACATCTACTGGTCATCCTGCCATTTAGGGGAGGGGGTGGGGGGGTAAGAGGTGAAAAATTGGAACAAGAGGTTTGGCAATAGTTAATGCTGTAAAGTTACCCATGTATATATCCTGTAAATAAAAGGCTATTAAATTAAAATAAATAAATAAATAAAATAAAATAAAATAGGGATAATAAAAGCACTGAAAAAAAAAAAAGAATGTTATTTATGCAATTTACCATTAATAAAAAGCAAGTCTTTATTTTTGAAAATACTGAATTGGCTTTGAGGTTAATTAAGGTTAAATAAGTTGAAAGAGTTAAACCTTTAAGCGCCCCCACCCCCAATATGGCTATCAGCTTCAACCTTTTCTGTATGTTTAGTCATATACTGAAGACAATGACTCAAAATAAAATTTCAAAAATAAGCAGCACCTTTGTGAGGGGCACTTTCAGTAGAAAGGAGAAATGACCTTTCCCTGTAAACTCCTTACATTCAGCCTTTAAACTCTTCAGAAAATCCTATGATGAAGAAATCTAGGACAGCTTTGGAAATCACAGGAAAAGCAGTGCTTCTAGCCTATACTGCAGACATCTATCCCAAATGTGCCAAATTTTAAAACATGATGACAAAATTCTCACAGTGACTCCTCAGCTGATCTTTACAAGGATGAGAATTCGTCTCTTGATTCTTCTCACAGCAATTACACTGGGCTCCAATTTTCAGTAGACAGGACCGCAGAAGATTAACTATTTCTAGATCTGAAAAAGGGAAAATATGTTTCATAATTCTGCAATTTTCTACATAGCTATATCAGTAACTCCACATGACAAGAAGAAAGTTAAAGGCTTTTTATAGAATAATTTAAGCTTGTGAATACCTTTCTCATCCATGAACTATGTTTTCTCATGGAAGGAATCTAATGGTAATTGCTTCTGAAAAAATCTAAAAGCATTTTCAATTTTTAATCTGTAATAGTAACATTTGACTTTAATTAGTGTTATTAATGGATATCAGAGGTTGAGGACTGCCTGGGTCTTTAGAGGCTCTCTAGTGTAAGGTAGTACAGCTGTGCAACTATTTGGCCGTAGTATCTACACTGGAAGCACTGAAAATTGCTGTTTGTAGTCAACATTGAAAAACCCGACTATATTTGTTTTTTTTTTTTTTTTGTCTGTTTGTTTTTATGATTTCTCATACTGATGTAGAAAGGATAGCACCATGAGTCAACTATGTCCCATCATTGATCTCTCATTGTAAAGAGCACAAAAAAAAAAAAAAAGTACACCTTAAAATTTTGATTGTATCAAAAGAAAGGAAATTTCTGTATTTTCTGTGATTGACTTCCTGGAAAAGTCTCATTCACTTTGAAGTGGCTTGTGGTGGGAAGAAGTTGAAAGGTTAAGGGAAGTTGGAGGATGAAGACTCCATTGCTTTGTTTGTGCTTATACTTTGTATTTTCCACTCACCACTTTGAGTAATGTAAAGTTTTAGAATGCTCTTGGACTTTAATGGTACAGACCAGAAAGCCTCTATAAAGGCTTTTCCACTCCATTACTGTCTATCTGGTAAAGCAGTTGGCCAGCCTTCAATAGGAGATGAGTTAAATGGATAATTCATGTTAAAAGACTGCAACCAATTGTGAACATCTTTTGTAGTCCAATTAGATTGGGTTGACTTCTTATGGTGAGTAGATTTGTAGGAACTGCCAAGTCAAGAATGATGCTCATGATGGCATCAGATCTAAAAAGACTTATGATGTTTGAGCTGGATGGGACCCTTTCAAGAACATATTGGGTGGGGTGGTAGTTGGATGAGCCAAGTTGGCTGAAGGACTGGTCTTTGTCTGAGCTTTTTCTGGTTTCTTTCAGATCAACACCAGATCAAGGCTCTAAACTTGTTTTTGGAGTGATAGAACGTGCAACTATTTCAAATTACTAGCAGAAGATATTTTGGAAGAACTTCAAAAAAGGTCTGTCTCAATGGGGCATAGGGGTGGGAGTCAGTGGAGCACAGGAGCAAAGCAAAGATTCAGGGGAGTGGCCTCCACATCAGGGAAATCTACTGAGAGGCTCTTAGGCAATAATATACAGCAATATTGGCAACTTTGTCTTGATTTAGAAGCCAGTGGATCAGCTGACTAACTTTGAGACCTCCATTGCAACTACAGAAGGCAAATAGCTCTCAAACCCCAGCATAAGGCTGAGTGTGGATCACAACATAGTATTTTTCTAGTCTTTTATTTTTTTATTGAAGATTTTTATTTGCAATACATATGCAAGGATAATATTTCAAGACAGACCCTTGAAAAACCTTGTGTTCCAATTTTTCCTACCCTTACCCCTTAAAAATATGTTAAATTCAATATAGGTATACATTTTCATACAATTATCTTGCTAAGAAAAACCAGATCAAAAAGTAAAAATAAAATGAAACAAAATAAAATTCATGCAAACCACAACAAAAAGTGTGAAAATGCTATGTTGTGATACACAATCAGATCCCACAGTCTTCTCTCTCTAGTTGTAGATGGCAATCATTATCACAAGATGATTGGAACTGTGCTAAATCATCTTTTTGTTGAAAAAAGCCATATCCTTCATACTTGATTATCATATAATCTTGTTGTTGCTATGTGCAATGATCTCCTGATTCTGCTTATTTCACATAGCATCAGTTCTTGTCTACTAAAGCCTCCCTGAAATCATCCTTCTGATCATTTCTTATAGAAAAATAATATTCCATAACATACACACACACGTGTATATATATATATATATATATATATATATATATCATAATTTATTCAGCCATTCTCCAATTGATGAGCATTCACTCAGTTTCCAGATTTATTGTCCCTAAAAAAAGGGGCTGCCACAACATTTTTACACATGTGTTTTCTTTTCCCTCCTTTAAGATCTCTTTGGGAAATAAGCCCAGTAGAAAAACTGCTGAATCAAAGGGTTTGGGCATAGTTCCAAATTGCTCTTCAGAAAAGCTGGATCCTTTCACAATTCCACCAAAAATAGTCCCAGTTTTCCCATATCCCCTCCAACATTCATCATCTTTTGCTGTTATCTTAGCCAATATGAGAATTGTGTAGTGACATCTCAGAATTGTCTTAATTTGCATTTCTCAGATCAATATTAGAAATAGTTTCAATTTCTTCATCTGAAAATTGCTCATATCCTTTAACCTTTATCAATTGGAGAATGACTTGAATTCTTATAAATTTGTGTCAGTTCTCTTTATATTTTAGAAATGAGGTCTTTCTCAGAACCCTTGAATGTAAAAATGTTTTCCCAGTTTATTGTTTCCCTCCCTTTTAATCTTATCTGCATTAGTTTTGTTGGTACCAAAACTTTTTCTCTTAATGTAATCGAAATTAACTATTTTGTGTTTAATAACGCTCTCCAGTTCTTCTTAGTCACAAATTCCTTCCTCTTCCACAGATCTGAGAGGTAAACTATCTTATATTCTTCTAATATCACTATGTCTAAATCATGAACTCATTTCTACCTTATCTTGGTATACAGTGTTAGTTGTGGGTCAATGCCTAATTTCTGCCATCCTAATTTCTAATTTTCCCAGCAGTTTTTGTCAAAGAGTGTACTCTTATCCCAAAAGATGGGATCTCTGGGTTTGTCAAATACTATAGTCATTGACTAGTTTGTTCTGTGAATCTAACCTATTCTGCAGATCAACTACTCTATTTCTTATTCAGTACTAAATGGTTTTGATGACTGCTGATTTATAATATGGTTTTAGGTCTGGCACAGCTAAGCCACATTCATTTGCATTTTTTTTCATGAAGTCCTTTGAAATTCTTGATCTTTTCTTCTTCTAGATGAACTTTGTTATTATTTTTTTTCTAGATCTGCAAAATGATTTCCTGGGAGTTTGATTGGTATGGCTCTATATAAGTAAGATTAATTTAGGTAGTATTATCATTTTTATTCTATTCACTTGGCCTATACATGAGCATTTGATACTTTTCCACCAGATTTGATCTGACTTTATTTGTGTGGAAATGTTTTGTACACAATATAGTATTTTCATTTTTTTGTTGTTGTTTGCTTTTTGTTTTCTTTCTCATGTTTTCCCTTTTTGATCTGATTTTTCCTGTTCAACATGATAAATGTATAAATATGTCTAGAAAAATTGCACACATTTAACATATTGGATTACTCACTGGCTAGGTGAGGGGGTTTGGAGAAAGGGAGGAGAAAAAATTTGGAACACAAGATTTTTGCGTTTTTGCAAATACGAATATTGCCTGATCAGATATTTTGAGCATTCATAATGCTATTTTTTTTATCTGTATGGTAGTCCTTCAACATCAAAAACATTGTCACACAAGAATTAATAAGAAAATTGCTTGATGATATATTTTTTGAGCAGTCAAAATGATTTTTTGTTGTTGTTGTTGTTGTTGTTGTTTTAATTATCTGTATGGCAGTTCTTCAACAGTAAAAAACTTTGCCATGCAAGAAGAAATAAGAAAATTCCCTAATCAGGTATTTTGAGAATTCATAATGGTCTGTTTTTTCTTTTTCCCACTTTATGGCAGTCCTTTATCAATAAAAACTTTGCCACAAAAGAAGAAATAAGAAAATTGCCTGATCAGATATTTTGAGCATTCCATATACTCCATTTTTTTTTTATATGGCAGTCGTTCCACAGTAAAAACATTGCCACATAAGAAGAAATAAGAAAATTTCCTGATCAGATATTTTGAGCATTCAAAATGCTCCGTTTTTTTTTTTTTTTTTGTTTTTTTTTTAATCTCTATGGCAGTATTTCAACAGTAAAAATATTGCCACACAAGAAGAAATAAGAAAATTGCCTGATCAGATATTTTGAGCATTCAAAATGCTGTTGCTTTTTTTTTTTTAATCTGTGTGGCAGTTCTTCAATAGTAAAAACATTGCCACACAAGAAGGAACAAGAAAATTGCCCTATTAGATATTTTGAGAATTCAAAATGCTGTTTTTTTATTTTCATTTGTATGGCAGTGTTTCAAGAATAAAAACATTGCCAGACAAAAAGAAATAAAAAAATCACCTGATCAGATATTTTGGGAATTCACAATCATGTTTGTGGTATTTTTTTATTTTTTGCTTTATTGCACTCCTTCAAAAGTAAACACATTGCGACTGAAACACTAAGAACATTGCCTCATCAGATATGTTGACCATTCTAAATGCTCTGTTTTTTTTTTTTTTATCTCTATGGCAGTCCTTCAACAGTAAAAACATTGCCAAACAAGAAGAAATAAGAATATTGCCTAATCAGATATTTTGAGGATTGGAAATGCTGGGTTTTTTAAAAATATTTTTGGCAGTCCTTCCACAGTAAAAACATTGCCACACAAGAAAAAATAAGAAAATTGCCTCATCAGATATTCTGAGAATTCAAAATGCTCTTTTTTTCCCCCTCTGTATGGCAGTCCTTTATCAATAAAAACATTGTCACAAAAGAAGAAATAAGAATATTGTCTTATTAGACATTTTGAAAATTCACAAGGCTGTGTGTGTGTGTTGTTGTTTTTTTTTTTTTACCTGTATTGCAGTCCTACAAACAGTAAACACATTGCCACTCAAGAAGTAAGACCATTGCCTCATCAGATATTTTGAGTACTCAAAATTCTCCGTTGTTTGTTTTTTTTTTTTTATTATCCGTATGGCAATCCTTCAACATTAAAAACATTGCCACATAAGAAGAAATAAGAAATTTGGCTGATCAGATATTTTGAGCATTTAAAATGCTTTTTTTTTTCTTAAATTGCTATGGCAGTACTTCCACAGTAAAAACATTGGGACAAAAGGAGAAATGAGAAAATTGCCTCATCAGATATTTTCAGCATTTGATATACTCCATTTTTTTTTATCTCTATGACAGTCGTTCCACAGTAAAAACATTGCCACACAAGAAGAAATAAGACATTTGCCTGATCAGATATTTTGAGCATTCAAAATGATCTGTTTTTTTTTCTTTTCATCTGTATGGCAGTTCTTAAAAAGCAAAAACATTGCCCCAAAAGAAGAAATACGAATATTGCCTGATCAGATATTTTGAGCATTCAGAATGCTATTTTTTTTTATCTGTATGGCAGTCCTTCAACAACAAAAACATTGTCACGCAAGAAGAAATAAGAAAATTGCTTGATGAGATATTTTGAGCATTCAAAATGATTTGTTTTTGTTGTTGTTTTTTTAATTGTCTGTATGGCAGTCCTTTATCAGTAAAAACATTGCCACAAAAGAAGAAATAAGAAAATTGCCTTATCAGACATTTTGAGCCTTCTAAATGCTCTGTTTTTTGTTTTTGTTTTTTTTTATCCATTTGGCTCACCTTCAACAACAAATACATTGCTACAAAAGAAGAAATTTTGATCAGATGAGATATTTTGAGCATTCAAAAGGCTCAGTTTTTTTTATCTTTATGACAATCCTTTAACAAATATTGCCACAAAGGAAGAAATAAGAAAATCGTCGGATGCCATAATTTGAGCATTCAAAATGCTCAGTTTTTTTTATCTGTATGGCCAACCTTCAACAGTAAAAACATTGCCACAGAACAAGGAAGAACATTGCCTGTTCAGATATTTTGAGCATTCAAAATGATCTGGTTTTTTTTTTTTATCTGTATGGCAGTCCTTCAACAGTAAAAACATTGAAACATAAGAAGAAATAAGAAAATTACCTTATCAGATATTTTGAGTATTCAAAATGCTCTTTTTTTTAATCTCTATTGCAGTCCTTCAACAGTGAAAACATTGCCAAACAAGAAGAAATAAAAAATTTCCTGATCAGATATTTTTAACTTTCAAAATCCTCTGTGTTTTTTCTTTTAATTTGTATGGCATTCCTTTAACAGTAAAAACATTGCCACACAAGAGGAAACAAGAAAATTGCCTGATCATATATTTTGAGCATCCAAACTGCTCTGTTTTGTTTTGGGGGTTTTTTTGTTTGTTTGTTTTTTATCTGTATGGCAGTCCTTCAACAGTAAGAACATTGCCACACAAGAAGAAATAAGAAAATTGCCTGTTCAGATATTTGGAGAATTCAAAATATTCTTGTTTTTTTTTTTTTTTTGTTTTTTTTTTTTTACCTGTATGACTGTCTTTCAACAGTAAAGACATTTCAACATAAGAAAAAATAACAAAATTGCCTGATCAGATATTTTGAGCATTCAAAATGCTATGGTTTGTTTTTTTTTTTAAACCTATATGGCAGTCGTTCAACAGTAAAAACATTGCCACACAAGAAGAAATAAGACATTTGCCTGATCAGATATTTTTAGCATTCAAAATAATCTGGTTTTTTTCTTTTCATCTGTATGGCAGTTCTTAAAAAGCAAAAACATTGCCCCAAAAGAAGAAATACGAATATTGCCTGATCAGATATTTTGAGCATTCAGAATGCTATTTTTTTTTATCTGTATGGCAGTCCTTCAACAACAAAAACATTGTCACGCAAGAAGAAATAAGAAAATTGCTTGATGAGATATTTTGAGCATTCAAAATGATTTGTTTTTGTTGTTGTTTTTTTAATTGTCTGTATGGCAGTCCTTTATCAGTAAAAACATTGCCACAAAAGAAGAAATAAGAAAATTGCCTTATCAGACATTTTGAGCCTTCTAAATGCTCTGTTTTTTTTTTTTTTTTTTTTTTTTTTATCCATTTGGCTCACCTTCAACAACAAATACATTGCTACAAAAGAAGAAATTTTGATCAGATGAGATATTTTGAGCATTCAAAAGGCTCAGTTTTTTTTATCTTTATGACAATCCTTTAACAAATATTGCCACAAAGGAAGAAATAAGAAAATCGTCGGATGCCATAATTTGAGCATTCAAAATGCTCAGTTTTTTTTTTTTTATCTGTATGGCCAACCTTCAACAGTAAAAACATTGCCACAGAACAAGGAAGAACATTGCCTGTTCAGATATTTTGAGCATTCAAAATGATCTGGGTTTTTTTTTTATCTGTTGATCCTTAAAGTAAAAACTTAAACATTAAGAAGAAATAAGAAAATTACCTTATCAGATATTTTGAGTATTCAAAATGCTCTTTTTTTAATCTCTATTGCAGTCCTTCAACAGTGAAAACATTGCCAAACAAGAAGAAATAAAAAATTTCCTGATCAGATATTTTTAACTTTCAAAATCCTCTGTGTTTTCTTTAATTTGTATGGCATTCCTTTAACAGTAAAAACATTGCCACACAAGAGGAAACAAGAAAATTGCCTGATCATATATTTTGAGCATCCAAACTGCTCTGTTTTGTTTTGGGGTTTTTTTTGTTTGTTTGTTTTTTATCTGTATGGCAGTCCTTCAACAGTAAGAACATTGCCACACAAGAAGAAATAAGAAAATTGCCTGTTCAGATATTTGGAGAATTCAAAATATTCTTGTTTTTTTGGGGTTTTTTTTGTTTTTTACCTGTATGACTGTCTTTCAACAGTAAAGACATTTCAACATAAGAAAAAATAACAAAATTGCCTGATCAGATATTTTGAGCATTCAAAATGCTATGGTTTGTTTTTTTTTTTTAAACCTATATGCCAGTCGTTCAACAGTAAAAACATTGCCACACAAGAAGAAATAAGACATTTGCCTGATCAGATATTTTTAGCATTCAAAATAATCTGGTTTTTTTCTTTTCATCTGTATGGCAGTTCTTAAAAAGCAAAAACATTGCCCCAAAAGAAGAAATACGAATATTGCCTGATCAGATATTTTGAGCATTCAGAATGCTATTTTTTTTATCTGTATGGCAGTCCTTCAACATCAAAAACATTGTCACACAAGAAGAAATAAGAAAATTGCTTGATGAGATATTTTGAGCATTCAAAATGATTTGTTTTTTGTTGTTTTTAATTGTCTTTATGGCGTCCTTTATCAGTAAAAACATTGCCACAAAAGAAGAAATAAGAAAATTGCCTGATCCGATATTTTGAGCCTTCTAAATGCTCTGTTTTTGTTTTTGTTTTTTTTTTTTTATCCATTTGGCTCACCTTCAACAACAAATACATTGCTACAAAAGAAGAAATTTTGATCAGATGAGATATTTTGAGCATTCAAAAGGCTCAGTTTTTTTTATCTTTATGACAATCCTTTAACAAATATTGCCACAAAGGAAGAAATAAGAAAATCGTCGGATGCCATAATTTGAGCATTCAAAATGCTCAGTTTTTTTTATCTGTATGGCCAACCTTCAACAGTAAAAACATTGCCACAGAACAAGGAAGAAAATTGCCTGTTCAGATATTTTGAGCATTCAAAATGCTATCTTTTTTTTCATCTGTTGGGCAGTCCTTCAATAATAAAAACATTGAAACATAAGAAGAAATAAGAAAATTACCTTATCAGATATTTTGAGTATTCAAAATGCTCTTTTTTTAATCTCTATTGCAGTCCTTCAACAGTGAAAACATTGCCAACAGAAGAAATAAAAATTTCCTGATCAGATATTTTTAACTTTCAAAATCCTCTGTGTTTTTTCTTTTTAATTTGTATGGCATTCCTTTAACAGTAAAAACATTGCCACACAAGAGGAAACAAGAAAATTGCCTGATCATATATTTTGAGCATCCAAACTGCTCTGTTTTGTTTTGTGGTTTTTTTGTTTTTTTTTATCTGTATGGCAGTCCTTCAACAGTAAGAATTGCCACTTAGAAGAAATAAGAAAATTGCCTGTTCAGATATTTGGAGAATTCAAAATTTTTCTTGTTTTTTGTTTTGTTTTTTTTTTTTGTTTTACCTGTGACTGTCTTTCAACAGTAAGACATTTTCAACATAAGAAAAAAAATAACAAATTGCCTGATCAGATATTTTGAGCATTCAAAATGCTATGGTTTGTTTTTTTTTTTAAACCTATATGGCAGTCGTTCAACAGTAAAAACATTGCCACACAAGAAGAAATAAGACATTTGCCTGATCAGATATTTTTAGCATTCAAAATAATCTGGTTTTTTTCTTTTCATCTGTATGGCAGTTCTTAAAAAGCAAAAACATTGCCCCAAAAGAAGAAATACGAATATTGCCTGGTTAGATATTTTGAGCATTTAGAATGCTATTTTTTTATCTGTATGGCAGTCCTTCAATGGTAAAAACATTGATACATAAGAAGAAATAAGAAAATTATCTTATCAGATATTTTGAGTATTCAAAATGCTCTTTTTTTAAAAATCTGTATCTCAGTCCTTCAACAGTGAAAACATTGCCAAACAAGAAGAAATAAAAAATTGCGTGATCAGATATTTTTAACTTTCAAAATGCTCTGTTTTTTTTTTTTTTCCTGTATGGCAGTCCTTTAACAGTAAAAACATTGCCACACAAGAGGAAACTAGAAAATTGCCTGATCAGATATTTTGAGCATTCAATATACTCCATTTTTATTTCCTCTCTGGCAGTCGTTCCACAGTAAAAACATTGCCATGCCCGAAGAAAAAAGAAAATTGCCTGATCAGGTATTTTGGGAATTCTAAATGCTCTTCTTTTTATCCATCTGGCTCTCCTTCGGCAATAAATACATTGCCACACAAGAAGAAATTTTGATCAGATCAGTTACTTTGGGCATTCAAAATGCTCAGTTTTTTTTAGCTGTTTTGCAGTCCTGCAACAGTAAACACATTGCCACTCAAGAAGTAAGACCATTGCCTCATCAGTTATTTTGAGAATTCGAAATTTTTTTTTTAAACTGTATAGCTGTCCTTCAACAGTAAGAACATTGCCACATAAGAAGAAATAAGAAAATTGCTTCATCAGATATTTTGAGCATTCAAAATGCTGTTTTTTTTTATCTTTATGGCAGTCCCTACCACAGTAAAAAAAACATTCCCACAAAAGAAGACATAAATAAATTGCCTGATCAGATATTTTGAGCATTCAACATGATCTTTTTTTTTTTTTTTAATCTGTATGGCAATTCTTCACCAGTAAAAACATTGACACATAAGAAGAAATAAGAAAATTACCTTATTAGAGATTTTGAGCATTCTAAATACTCTATTTTAATCTCTATGGCAGTCCTTCAACAGTAAAGAAATTGCCACACAAGAATAAATAAGAAGATAGCCCGGTCAGATATTTTGAGCATTCAAAATGCTCTTTTTTTTTTTAATGTGTATGGCAGTCCTTTAACAGTACAAACATTGCAACACAAAAAGAAATTACATAGAGGGATACCACCAGCATATTAAGGTCTCAAATAATAGAGGGTTGATCAGGCTAATGGATAGGGGAAACATTTCCCTCACTTCTCTGTTTTCCTTCTAGTTTTTGGTTCATTGGTCTTGTCTGTCAAAACTTTACTCCTTCTTATGAAGCAATTTTTTTCTGTCTTGGTAAATGCTGATCCATGCAGGTGTTTTTTTATAAAGACCGCTAAATTTTCATGCCCTTCTGGCATATGTCCATTTTCTTGCCAGCACTTAAATCTTTCCATAAAAAAAAAAAAAAAAAAAAAACTATCAACATAAAGAGCACCTTATCCTCAGTAAAGAGAACCTAATCAATTCCTAAATTCTTAGCTACCAAAAGAGCTGCTATAAATATTTTTGTACAGAAAGATCCTTTTCTAGACCTTATAGTGTTATTGCTGGGTCAAAGAGGATGCAGGTTTGATATCCCTTTGCTTATTGTTCCAAATTGCTCTCCAGAAAGGTTGATTCCAAAGTCTTGGGACAGTAGTTATATGAAGTGGAAGCTCTGGCAATTCCTCAGGGATGAGCATACCCCAAACCCAACCTTTGCTGATACTGTAAAGGGCGCACTCTCACTCCAAGCCTGGGAACTGAGTGGGCACCTGGACACTGCTCCATTTGGCCATTCCTTTTACCCTGGCATTTGAAGATTGAAAACAAGGAGAGAATGGCCCAACAAGGCGGAAACTATTTAGTTCTGTTTTTTCATTCCTACTGTGGTGGGGTAAAAGCTTTAACCAGAGCAACAGGAAGAGAATAGCAGATACTGGATGGGAAAATAGAATGTCTCTGGACAATGTCTCTGGGATGGGTTATGGCAGAGGGGGGAGTCTATGGATGATTGGTGCTGTTGTTGCAATTCATTCCAAATGCCCTAGTGGATCATGGCCCCTGAAAATTTTCCCCACTATTGTCATTAGAGTGAACCAAGATTCCTGGATTCACACAACACAAGAGTGGGCTAAAGAAACATGCCTCTTTGAGGACTTGGGTGGTCATTTACAGTCCGATCCCTCAAATCCCACAGCCTCAAATCCCACAGTGTATAGAGAATATATCCTCTGGAAAAATAAATGAATGGAGTTAATGATGGTGAAAAGCAAATAGAAAAAGAGCCAGAGAAGGGTTAGACTAGAAATGAGAAAGCTTCGATTTGGAAGGAAAAGAGCATGGCCTGGAAAGAATTTAAGTTTGGGATTTCTGCAGAATAATACTGGCTGCTTTAAGTCCCAGCCTATTCCAATAACAGGTTTTTAATCCTTTTCTGATTCACAGAGGAAAGAATGATTTGTGTGGGTTGGGAAAAATAATTAAAAGGTAATGGTTTCTTTCTGAAAATGTAGAAATGAGATTTAGCCTGTAACTAAAAGTTTGCTTTAAAAAATGTTTAAAACTAACTAAGACTACTGACAAACACTGTGTATAGAAAAGTGGGGGTGAGTTAAAAAAAAAAAGCCATTATCTGGATTCAGGTTTTCACTGTAAAAGCCTAGAGACCTGAAAGGATGAAGGTTTGTAGGGGTGAAAGAGAACAAAGAAAGCAGATGGCAATCAAAGAAGGTAGACAAGAAACAAAGGGAGCAATCAGGATCTTTTTTCTGGAATTCCTACCAACAAATTTGAAATTTTAAAACCATCTTTGAGTAAAATCATCCTAAGAAAATAACTTGTTTAGTTACATAGGTCATAATGCTAAATGAGTTTTTGATGTAAAACTTTGTTAAGGGGAACAATTTCTAATGATTGGCTTTCACACTAAGAATATTGACCTTAACCTTCACCTTAAAATTTAAATGAGTTGTATTTTATGTGATGAATTTTTACAATTATATAAAATCACTATTAATTGGTGTGGAAAAGTAATTTGTTTATTTTTAGGATAACACCCTTTGAAATTTGTTTACAAATATTGAAAATTACTTTGGAAATTTAAATTGTGTTTAAGCAAAGTTTTCCCTGATAGCTTACTGAACCTAAAGAGGTCATGTTTGGAAGGGTTTTTGATTTCGTTATGCAATTTGGTTTTTTTGTGAAATTGTATTTAATACAAAATTAATGTAATAATATGTAATTGGGATTATAAACTTGATACAGAATATAAATTTCAATACAAGAAAAAAATAATACAGTTTAAATTCTTGAAATGTTTTTGATAAAAATAAGAGAATGAAAATTGTATGATTTCATGGTTTACTTTGTTTTTTTTTTTTTTTTTTATTTAATAGCCTTTAATTTGGATATATACATGGGTAATTTTAAGATTAACAATTCCAAACCTTTTGTTCCAATTTTTCACCTTATTCCCCCCCTCCCCTAAATGGCAGGATGACCAGTAGATGTTAAATATTTAAAATATAACTTAGATACAAAAAAGTATACATGACCAAAACATTATTTTGCTGACAAAAAGAATCAGACTTGAATTATTGTACAATTAGCTTGTGAAGGAAATAAAGATGCAGGTATAAAATAGGGACTAACAATGAAATGGTTTTTACCTAGAGTTCTTTTTCTGAAGTTAGTCGTTCAACGCTCCATTGAAATGATTTTTGATCTTGTTGGAGGATGGCCTGATCCATCAGGACTGGTCATCATCTAGTATTGTTTTGGAAATATAAGATCTCCCTGGTCCTGCTCTTTCATTAGCATCAGTTCGTTGGTCTCTCCAGGCCTTTCTGAAATCATCCTGTTGGTCATTTTAAACAGTAATATTCCATAATTTTATATACCAAAATTTATTCAGCCTCCAACTGATGGACATCCATTCATTTCCAGTTTCTAGCACACAAAAGGGGCTGCCACAAACACGTGAAATACAGGTCCCTTTTCCTTTTATAACTTTTTGGGAATAACCCGTAGTCCGTTGACAAAGGGAAGTTGATAACTTTTTAATGTTCCAAATCTCCCAAAATGGTTGGATTCGTTCAAACCCACCAACAGTGAATCAATGTCCCAGTTTTTCCCACATCCCCTCCAAAATACATTATTTTTTCCTGCTCAGCCAAGTGAAGGTGTGGGAGTGGTTCTTGAGTTGTCTTAATTTGCATTTCTCTATTTAAGATTGGAGATCTTTTTCATATGACTGTGTTTCAATTTCTTCATCTGAGAATTGTTCGTTCATATCTTTGCTTTTTTCAATTGGGAGAATGGTTGATTTTTTTAAATTGAGTTTTTCTTAATATTTTGAAAAAGGCCTTTATGAACCTTTGATTAAAAAATTTTGTTTTTGTTCCTTCAATCTTTGTTTATTAGGGACAAAAACTTTTCATTTGGTAAACGAAATTTTCTTTTTTTGTGATCGTAATGATTCGTTCTGTTTTGGTCATAAAACCTTTTCCAAGGTCTGAGAGGAAAATCCTGTTCCTCCTTTTATTTAATTTCTTTTATGTGGCTGAACCCATTTTACCATTCTTTTGGGTTAAGTATGGATCAATGCCCAGTTTCCCATTTAGTTTCCAATTTTCCCCGCTTTTACAAAAGTTTTTCCCGTTGGGATTTTTGGGTTTGTCAAAGATGGTTGCTAATTTTGTTGATTTTTTCCCTTTGCCTAACCTTTCCATTTGATTTAATCTATTCCAGCCTTTACCAAAAGTTTTGGTAATGCTGTTTATATGTTTTAGACCATGCCACCACATTTGATTTTTTTAATTTCCCCTTTTGAAATTTTGACCTTTTGTTTTTCCAATGAACTTTGTTGTTTTTTTCAGGTCATTAAAATTTCTTTTGGGATTGATTGGATGCGCTAAATTGTTTTTAGGTTTTGTCACTTTTTAATTTCTCCCCCATCCAAGACATTTAATTTTCCAATTGGACGGATTAATTTTGGTGAAAAGTTTTTTTTCCATAAAGTTTCTGATTTTCCTTAGATAGATTCCAAAATTTTATAAAGATTACTTTAAATGGAATTTTCTTTTGTCCGACTTTCGATTTTGAGGGATTAATAAGAATTATGATTTAGGGGATTTTTAAACCAGCCCTTTTAAAGTTGTGGATTTTTCTAATAATTTTGAATCCCCTTTTCTTAAAATTGTCATGGAAAGAGGATAATTTGGTTTCTCATTGTATTCTTATTCCTTTAACTTTCAGCTCTTATTTAAATAGTAGGTTTCTAATTTCAATATTAAATAGAACGGTGATAGTGGGCAACCTTGTTTCCCTAATTTAAAATGGTGCTTTGTTCCCATTAATTGGCTTCGATGGTTTTAAAAGATGCGTGATATTTAGGAAAAGTCCATTTATTCCATCTCCTTTTTAATAGGGATGTTGGATTTTATCAAATGCTTTTTCTGATCTATTGAGATGACCATATGGTTTTTTGTTAATTTGGTTTTGACATGGCCAATTATATTGATAGTTTTCCATTATTGAACCAGCCCTGCATTCCTGGTATAAATCCTACTTGATCATAGTGTATTATCTTGAGATGATTTTCAGTCTTTTTGCTAAACTTATTTAAGATTTTAGCATCAATATTCATTAGAGATTTCTATAATTTTCTTTTTCGTTTTCAGCCTACCTGGTTTAGGTATCAGTACCATGTTGTGTCATAGAAGGAATTTTAGGACTCCTTCATTCCCTATTTTACAAAAATTTATAGCATTGCCAATTGTTCTTAAATGTTTGAAAATTCAAGTAAATCCATCTGGTCCTATTTTTTTCTTAGGGAGTTGTTTAATTGCCTGTTCTATTTCTTTTTTCTGAAATGGGACTATTCAAGCAATTTACTTTTCCCTCTGTTAGTCTGGGAAGTCTGTATTTTTGAGGTAGTCATCCATTTCATTAGGTTATCAAATTTATTGGCATAAAGTTGGAAAAAATCCTTTTATTTTTTCTTTCTTGGTGGAAAGTTTCCTTTTCTTTTGACCTAATTTATTTTTCCTCCTTTTTTTAATGGGATTTACCAAAGGTTTTTTTTTTTTGGCTTTTTTATAGAACCAATTTAGTTTTTTAATTAGTTTGTTTTTATTAATATTTTTAATTTCTTTTAATTTTAGAATTTAATTTATATTTATTGGGGGTTTTAATTTGGTTTTTTTGTTTTTTTAGTTTCCCAATTATTAATTTTTTTTTCTTTTTTTTCAAGGCCCCTTTAAGGATAAAAATTTTTTGCTTGGTGAATTCCACAATATGATAGTCTCATAATGATAGCATGTCTAGGATATTTTGAGCATATCAAATTGCTGTTTTTACCAATGTTTAAGATGATTGTAACAGTTTCAACTTGCCTGGTATTTCATAAAGTTTTCAATGAGTTCTGCATATATTGAAAAGAAGATTATCATTTCTGTTTGATTTATTCTGAGGTCTTTATGTCCTTATTTTGGTTCATTTTTGTCATAGGTCAAACTTGAACTGCTTAGAAGAAATTTTTTCTGCTATTAATTGATTTTCTCAAAGATCTATATACTAAAGTCTCTAATATTCCCTATTTACTATGTCATTTTCTCCTTGTTTTTTTTGATTCTAACTGAAGAATAAGGTAATTCCTATAATTTTGTTCATTTTTTGAAAGCACTCTTAATCTCTCATAAGGAATTGAGCATCAATTCTGGTCAAATTTTAGTTTCAAATGCTTTTTAATATTCTTTTACAGAAGACTTGTATCCTTTTACTAGATCATTATAGTATTATTGCTGATCAATAAGGAGGACGTTTGATCAGAGTTATGATATTTCTCCCTTTTTTTTGACCCTGTTTAATTGTTTCTTAAACAAATTTGTAGGTTCTCTATTGATAGGTTGCATTCCAGTCTTTTGGGAGTATCTTTATGTTAGTGGAAACGTTCTCTGCAATTCATACCCTCAGATTGGATGTTCATTCTGCCTAAACCCTAACATCTTTGATCATGATACTTAAACTCTTCTCCTCCAAGCTTCTGGAATTCCTCTGTTAAGGAGAATCTTTCTGAAACAAATGTCTCCATTTGCCATTCCTTTACCCTGCATTTGAAAGATTGAACAAGGAAGAATGTCCTTTTCTAACTTCATATGTAGTGTCATAAGTCTATTTAGATGTCTGCTTTTTTCATTTTCTATCTTGTGTAATAAGCTTTAGATCAACAGTGAAGATATACAGAGTTTATGATCGAAATAGAAGTCTCTGAGCAATTCTTTCTGATGTTGGTTATTCTGAGAGCAAATTTGTAGTTCTTGTTGATGATTGAAGTGCTTGCTTTTGTATGTCACTTCATTCCCGAAAATGCTCCTAGTGAGTTATTCTATGGGCAAGCCCTGGAAGATTCCTTCCTCGATATTAAGTCATTAGGCCTATTAATTCCTGATTAAGACAGGAGTGGGCTAATTTGGACGATCCTTTTGGGACTTGGTGGTATTTAAGTTTCTATTCTCTGTAGAAATTTTCCTAACCTAAGTCCTAACAGTGTATAGAGCAATATATCCTTGGAAAATAAATGTTTGAAGGATGTTAATGATGAATTATGCAAGATGTTTACTTCATTCAAATGGGCCAGGATTCAGGGTTAGACTTGAAATAGACTAGCTTTCACATGTTTGCAGAGGGAAAAATGCTCTGGATGTATCTAGATCATTTCAAGTTTGGGTTTTGAAAAGAATAATGCCTGTTTAGCTTGCTTTTAATTGTCGCTGCAAACTATCTTGCTTCCAATAATCAAGTTTCATTTTATCCTAATTTAATGCATGATTCGATGGAATAGTAATTATTTTGATTGCATGGGTTTTTGAAATGAATAGATTTAGTTGTAATGGTTTTCATTTCCTGAATTATTTTAGTAATTATTTGCCTTTAATTCAAAATCTTTTGTCTTTAAAGTTTTCAATGCTTAGATACTATCTGAAGTTCTTTGAATACTTTCTATAAGAAAAGTTTGGGGGTGAAATTAGCCATTATGGATTCGGTTTTCACTGTAAAGTTTCAGAGATTTTCTCTGAAAGATGAAGGTTTGTTTGTGTTTAAGCCATACTAAATTTTGAAACTTAGATGGCATTCAAAGAAGGTGACATAGAAAAAGAGGGACAATCGATGCTTTTTTCTTGAGTTTCAGTTTCTGACTCTTTTGCAAGAATTTGTTAATATCTTTTATATTTAAACCATCTTTGGTAGTTAGAAGGTTATCATCCCTAAAGAAGATAAACTTGTTTAGTTACATGGTCATAATGTAAATGGAGTTTTCTGATGAACTATCAACTTTGTTAAGGAGGTAGATTTCAATGATTGGCTTTCAACTCTAGAGGTGATGATTGACTTAGTGCCTCAACTGTGAAATATTCACAATGAGTTGGACTTTTGATGTGAGATCTCTTATTACAAATATAAGACAGCACTATTAATTGGTTGTGTGCAGTGAAAATTGGAATTTGTTTATTTTAGGCTACCCGATTAGTAAGAGTCTTGCTTGATACAAATATTGAAAATTACTACTGGTAGGTATTTTGAAATCTGTGTTACAAAGTTCCCTGATAGCTTTGAACTCTAAGCAGTTCCATGTTTGGATACAGGCTGGAACAATTCTTTTATTTCGTTATGCAATTTAAGTTTTCGTGGTGAAATTGTATTCAAAAAATAATAACATATTCGATTATAAACTTGTACAGAATATGAAATTTCAATCAAGAAAATATATGATGACAGTTTAGTTATACTTCTGAAATGTTTTTGATAAAGAAGTAAGAGAATTGAAAAGTGCTTCTGCATTTCCCATGGTTTACTTTGAATCAGTTGGAGTATAAGATGCCCTGAGTTGGGCCCTTTCCTGCCCTTTTTACAGAATGGGGATAGTCTCCAAGAACCTGCCTTAGAGCCCCTGCTGGTTAAATGAAATTCTTTAGCGTTAATTTATCCTATTGCTTAAAAGAATGTCTCATGTTATCACAATGTGAATAACTGAATGTTTGCTTTTTACTTGTCAAGTTTATTATGTCTGTTTTATGAGAAAAGTCATTTGTGATGCAGTATTAAGGATTCTGTTACTTAGGAATGGAAGAAACTTTTAAGAGGTTTTTGTTAGGACTGCAAATGATTACTTCTAACAAGTTTTTTTGTCTGCAGAAAAATTTTTAATATTTATTAAGTGCATAATGGTTTCTTTGGTTAATGAATATAACAAAATTTGATCTGTAGCTTTCTTGAAGTATAGAGAACAGAATGTGAACCTCATATTCCTGCTCTTAGTTTTGATTGCTCTACCTGCTGGTACATGTGTTAGACTTGTAAGGTTTTTTGTATATAAACCTGAAGCCTCTGACTAATGAAAATTGCTATTGAGATGAAATCTCTTGGGATTGAGTTTATTGAGTTTTGAAGTCGGGAATTATTCAATCAGGAACCCATCACTTGAGGAAAATATTATAACTCAGAGAAACGTGATCCTGAACTATTATTACAGGTGGAGATCTGTATCTGGACAAGAGTTGGTAGGACAACCTTGGCCTCCATTTAAGGTGGGCTCCTTCTGACTCAGCTTCCCAGTTGTGTTTCTTTGAATAAGAACCCACCTGATTATTCCTAAGTCTGGCTATATCGGGGACTGACTGATTATCAAACTGTTTATCATGACTGGTTATCAAACTTAGCTAAGGATGTTTTATCCTGTTATGTGTGTATTCCCAGGCTGAGGCCTGATGGAGAAGATTTTATGGTATTATAATTATGCCCTTGTTTTTTCTTCTAATAGCAAATTTCTATAATCAGAGCAACATGTCCATAGAAGCCATGAACACAATTCTGTAGCATCTTACTGTTTTCCATCTGACTATATGAGATCATTATATGCTAAAGTTTAAGATGAATGAGTATTTAGTCTAGTCATATTTACTAGATATTTATTCTGTATGAAATAAGGTGCTTAAATGTTTCCAAAATAAGGTAAAAACAATTAACACAATAGTCTGTGAGGCCTGTTATTTTATTTTTTGTTGAAACTAAAGTTGAAACATCTTTAACAATTGTTTGTACTGTCTCCTGTGATGCATACATATTTCTTTACATAAAAAGTTACAGGTCACTCTATAGTGGCTTCTCTACAGTTTATTGCAGCTTTCTGGCCTAGTCTTTCTATCTCAGGCTTTCCAAACTTCTATTTGTTAGATTTTTTTTTTATTGAAGATTTTAGTCAGTTACAACTGCATTGACCAGCTTCAGGGATCTGAATCAACCCATTGGATACTTCAGACAGTTCCAAGCTCTCATCCCTAAAATGCCTTTGCCTCATCCACCATAAATGGGACCCTGTTGAGATGATGCAGTCTCACCTGCCCCAAAGCTTTGGCTCCCATGCAGGGAGATCAGTTTAAGAAATGAGATCCAACCCTGCGGGTCCCTTCAAAGGACTTTGGGCCCCATTGGTTTGGGGAGGAACTAGACTAAAGATCTTAAGAATGTGCGATTCCTAAAATATCGCAGGATCTGGATGAGCGTCTCCCTGTCACAATGTATTGAGACTTAGGCTGGGAAACATTAATCACTTTAAAAAGGATATAAATCATTAAGTAATTCAGTTTTGACGAATCGTTTAATATATATATATTATGAATATATATATATATATATATATATATGATTAGAAATAAGAGAATGTAATGAAGGTCGAATGCCATCCTCGTTACTGGAATCACAATAGACATTTCAAATAGGTAAGGTAGAACTAGGTAACAAGGGGACACCTGTACACTAATTACATCTATCTATTCCTTCTATCTTGGCCTTCAAAGAAGAATGCAAGACCAAATTGGGAAGTATTAAGCCAAGGATAATACCTGGTGCATTCAAGACTATAAATCCAGTTAGTTCTAGATCATAACTATTCTGGGGGGTAGCTAGTATTGAATAAGTGTGAAGATCGCGTATTTAAAAATCAGTCGGAGTCAGGAATTCAGGTTAGGGGAAAATCGTCAGTCTTTATTCTCAGTGAAGAAAGATCAGAGGTGGAAGGGAATCGGCGATAGCAATGTGTGCAGCTGAGTCAAGAAGCTAGCTAGACCAGCAGCCACATGACCAGCAGCTAGGAGTATCGAACCCAGGCCCAATCTCTCCCAGCTTCTCTTCCTCTCTCTCTCTCTGCCTCCACCCACCCAAATCGGCATTTCCTATACAACACTTCAGGACTTGCACGGAGAGTGGGCAGGGACCATTCTTTATCCAATCATGTATATTAATAGAGTATAGCCCAATTACTATCTAGCCTCATGTACTTGGGACCTCAGTGCATCAACTCAAACCTCAGCCCATTACATCTCCCGCTTACTTTTATTTTAGAACACAGGTGGTCATGCCATCCCTGACTCCTCAGGGAGGTCAGAGACCCCAAGGGGAGGTGATCACAGCCTCCCTAACTTCTCAGGGAAGGAGGTGAAAGCACCAAAGGAGGTGATCACAGCCTCCCTGACTTCTCAGGAAAAGCGGTGAAAGCACTAAAAAGGAGATGATCACGCCCTCCCTGACATCTCAGGAAGGGAGATGAAAAGCACCAAAGAGAAGTGGGGGTTGCTAGCAGGTTTCTGGGTTGACGGGTCTTATTATGCACAAACCCAGCAGCATGGGAGGTATTGCACAAGCACATAGCAATAACGCAGAGGCTATTAGGGATGACTCTCCTCACAGTCAGTGCAGGCTCGATGTGGTGTAACAAACATGAATTGTACACGCAAGTAGCGGAATAGCAAACAATATAAATCAACATGGTGTTGGAAAAGATCACCAGAAGTCCTAGAAGGAGGGTATGTAAAAAACAGTAACACATACACCACCTTCAGCAGCCAAGAGATAGTCCAAAACCAATCTATTGTCCATTGCTTCACATGTCAGGGAATCCAATGATCCCGCTGAGTTTTTGAAGTCCTACAAAAGTCTTTTTATGTTTAGGGAATCCAATGATTCCAGCAGATTTTGAAGTCCTGTAACAGTCTTATCATTTCTCAGAGAATCCAATGATTCCTGAGAGTTTTCAAGTCCTATGTCTCAGAGAATCCAATGATTCCTGAGGGTTTTCAAGTCCTATGCCTCAAGGGAATCCAATGATTCCTGAGGGTTTTCAAGTCCTGTGTCTCAAAGAATCCAATGATTCCTGAGGGTTTTGAAATCCAACAATCTTTGATGTCCATGAGTCAAACGCCATAACTGCCACGCTCTTTCAATGGTGAGCACAATCAGCAACAGAACCGCCTAATATTTCTTGGGTCTTCTCTTTGTTTCAAGGGTCTGCTCTGTCTCTCTGCGATGGACAATGTGAATATGGCTCGTTGGCACCCATCTGATTCCTTCTCCATCTGTAGAGATACAAGCAAACCCTCTCCCCAAAGCAATTAGTCTATCTGGTCCTTTCCATTCACCACTTTCTGGGTCTTTCCACATCACCTGGTGATTATCTAAAGATAGTGGAGCTGCTTGCAGTGGACACTGACCTTCCGGTGGGTTATAAAACCTGTCTGCCGGAGCCAGTCCATCTTTGTCAAAAATCAAGAAGTTAATAGTATAAAGGGTTAGATTTAGAATTTCTCTAGGGTTACCTGTGGCTTCCCCTTTCTTTTGTTTTTGGAGGAGCGTCTTAATATCTCTGTTTCTGCTCTCCACTATTGCCTGTCCTTGAGGATTAAAAGGTCTGCCCGTGGTGTGTAAAATCTTATACTGTGCACAAAAGTGTGCAAAATGTTTCGAAGTATAAGCAGGACCATTGTCTGTTTTTATTGCTTGTGGCACACCCATAATGGCAAATGCTTGCATAAGGAATTCAGTGACCACTCGGGCTGTCTCTTTTGCTGCTGGTATTGCAAAAGTGAATCCCGAAAAGGTGTCTACCACAACGTGGATGAAAGACAGGCGACCAAAGGATTTATAATGGGTCACATCCATTTGCCAGATTTCATTGGGTCTCAAACCACAAGGGTTCTTCCCTGGAGGCAGTGTAGGAGTGTGGAAAGGAAGGCAAGACTTACAGGCTTTTCCTATGCTCCTAGCTTCCTCTCTTGTTATTCCAAATTGTAAACGTAAAGCCTGAGCAGCCTGATGATATTTAAAATGAGATGCCTGGGCTTCTTGGAATAAAGGGGTATTGACTAACATAGAAGGCTATCTGCCTTTGAATTGCCATCAAATATGGGACCTGGAAGTCCACTATGAGAATGGACATGTAATATATAGATCTTACCTGGATGCTGTTTCACTTGCTCTTGAAGTTTCTTAAAGAGCTGATATGTATTAGAGGCTGCAAATTTTATTTGGACTGTGGCAATTCTTTGTACCACACCTACTGAATAGGCCGAATCAGATATTATATTTATGTCTCCTGGATAATAAGTAAGAGCTAGAATGATTGCATACAATTCATTCTGCTGAGTGGACTGAAAAGGAGTTCTGACTACTCTCTTTATAGTTAGATCATGAGAGTACACAGCACAAATATTATGTTTGGATGCATCCGTGAAGATAGATAGTCCTTTAAGAGGAACTTTAGAAACTTTTTCTTCAAGAATCCATTGCCAATTATGTAATAGTCTAGTTATCTTTAATGGAGACCCATGTATAAAATTTGGAGCCATGGCTAATAAAATTTGCCACTCTGGGATGGTCTCACAATACACATTAATTTGTGTATTGGTATAAAAGGTGTATATCTTGTCAGGTCTTGTCCCAGATAATTGTACTGCTCGCTTAGTGGCCTTTAATAAAATTCTAGCCACAAGCACTGGGTAGGGTGTAAGGCTTTGTTCTGGTTGTGCCGGGAGGTTCACCCATTCTATCACACTGTCTCCTTGATGGACTGCTGTGGGTGCCTCTTGTGTGGCAAAAACTGATATTTCCAAGGGTTTTTGAGTGACTCAACCACATTGGATAAAGCCAGTTCAACTTCTCTCAAAGCCTTTTGAGCTTCTTTTGTAAGCTGGCATGGTGAATTTAAAGCACTGTCTCCCCTTAAAATGTCATATAACAGTTGTAACTGATAGGTAGTCAAACCTAACACTGGTCGCATCCATTGGATATCTCCTATCAATTTCTGAAAATCATTCAATATGTTTAGCTTTTCTGTTCTTAAGGACAGTTTTTGAACTGTAAGCACCTTAGGGTATACTTCATATCCTAAATATTGAAAAGGAGCATGTCTTTGAATTTTTTCTGGTGCTATGTATAATTTGTAATTCCTTAGTGTTTCTCTGGTCTTTTGTAGACATGCTTCTAACATTTGTTCCTCAGGTGCACATCCCAATATATCATCTATGTAATTTAACAGCATAAATTTTGGGAGTGCTTTTCTTACTGGAGCAAGAGCAGCAGCAACATACATTTGACACATAGTAAGGCTGTTTTTCATTCCCTGTGGCAAGACTGTCCATTCATATCTTTTATAAGGCTCAGCTAAGTTAACGCTGGGCACTGAAAAGGCAAATCTTTTCATATCCTCCTTATCCAGAGGGATAGAATAGAAACAACCCTTAATATCTATGACCCAAAGAGGCCATTCTCTAGGCAACTGAGTAGGAGATGGAAGTCCAGGCTGAAGAGTTCCCATAGTTTCCATCTGTTCATTCACTTTTCTTAAATCCGTTAACATCCTCCATTTTTCAGATTTCTTTTTTACAACAAACACTGGCGAATTCCAAGGACTTAGAGAAGGTTTTAAGTCAAGCTTGGTCAAGCTGCTCCTGTACTATATCTAATAAGGCCTGCATTTTATCGTTACTTAAGGGCCACTGTTCTATCCACACTGGTGTATCAGTTTTCCATTGGAAAGGAACAGGTGAAAGTGTTGGCAGGCCTTCAACAGCAGCCCTGCTTAAAAAACCAAAGTACTCATTTTTAACCCTAATTGCTGTAAAACGTCTCTTCCCCACAGATTGATGGGGATTTTTTTCAACTATAAAAGGAGTAAAAACTCCTGTTTTGCCTTCAAAAGCCCATCTCATAGGGGCAGCACTAATTCAGCTGTTGTTGATCCCCCTACACCAGACATGTACGTGTCTGCTTTAAACTTTGGCCAGTGATTGGGCCAATTGGCACCTCTAATGACTGTCTGATCTGCACCAGTGTCTACCAATCCTTCCAATGGAAGGCCATTTATATAGATCATGAGCATAGGTCGGTCAGTTGTTACAGCTGCTGTCCAATATATTGCTGGATTTTGTGATCTGAAATCAGAATCTGGGTGACTATCACCAGTTTGCTTATTAGGATTCTGTATGAGTAAACCTGATGCTACTATTTCTCCTGGGTGATAAGTCACACATTGTCTGCCTATATTGGTGACTGGGATATTATCTACACATTCCCCAGTTTCCCACATCAGTGTGTGGATGGACACTGTTTTGTACATACTCTCAGGAGGTAAAATGGTCAAGCCTACTGTGCCTGGAGGCAAGGGATCCATAGGCTGGAGAGGAACAGATTTCACCTCTCCAGGGCGTATCTCAGTTGTCTCAGCTGCATACAACTCTATTCTCCCTAATTGTAATCCCCTTCTCCCATCATATGGCTTCCTGGCTGATTGGTGATGTCTGGATATTGGACTTCTAGGCACTCTCTGGGTGCACCATTGGCTGCCATCATGCCCCAGGTGTTTTTTGCCTGGGGCCCTGGGGCTAGACCCCTCATCCCGTTTCCCTGAACCTGTCTACATTCTGAGGCCCAATGGAAGCCTCTGTTGCATTTTGGACATGGGGTACTGGGTCTTGTTCTCCCACCCTGCTTTCTCACTCTGTCTCTATACCAACATTGAGCTTTCAGATGCCCTACTTTACCACACTGAAAGCATTGACGTGTCTCTCTAGAAGTCCCTTGCCAGAAGGGACCCTGTCTACCCATGTTGGCATCTTGGGAAGTCTGAATCATAGTCTGGCTATAAAAGGCATTTGTGCCCACTGTGGCACAGCGTCTTATGAACTCCTCTAAAGGAGCATCCTTGTGCAGTCCTAGTATAATCCTTCTGCACACCTCATTAGCATTTTCCTTAGCAAGTTGCCTTATTAAAACATCTGTTGATGAATTTTCCCCATTAGTTCTTGTGATAACAGTCTGCAAACGTCCCACAAAGTCAGCAAAGGGTTCATCTGGCCCTTGTGTTATTTTTGTGAAGGCCTCACCTTTGTCATTTTTATTGTGAATCAAATCCATGCTTTGATAGCATTAGCAGCAATTTGCTCATATGCTGCTACTGAATAATTAATCTGTGCTGTGACGTCTGCATAGGGACCTATACCTGTTAGTTGGTCATAGGTGATCTCAGCATGAACAGCAATTTGACTATTTTGTTGGGCTTGTATCCTACAGCGCTCACTATATTCAGAAAGCCACATGTAATTTTGTCCAGGTTCTAGGTATACTCTTGCTATAGATTTCCAGTCATTAGGAGTCAAGATTTCAAAAGCCAAATTCTGTAATAGCATCTTAACATAAGCTGATATAGCCCCATAATTAGTGCAAGCCTTTTTCAGATCTTTAATGATTTCTACGTTAAAAGGGGCGTATCTTTGACTTTCTTGACCAGAGGCATTAAACTGGGAAATTACAGGAAAGATATGTGGCTGGAGCTCCCTAACGTCCACGCCCTTTTCTTTGGCCTTCATTAAGCCCTCTTGTAATCTACTCATAATTAGATACTGGGGATGCTGGGGGGGGGGAGGTGCTGGTGCTGTCACTTCCTCCCCCACTGCCCTTCCTCCCTCCATCCCGGAGGGTGGAGTTGATGGAAGAGAGTCAATCACTTGCTCCTGAGGTGGGGCTGAAGCTGCCTCCTGAGGTGGAAAGTCACCACACCCTTGCTCACTTAAGTCTCCATGCCCTGTGGGGATATGGTCATTAATCTCTTCATTGCCTTCCTCCTTAATATCAGACCTCCCTACTTGGCTACTGGGAGTGGGAGCAATGGGTTTTTTTCTTTTTTCTAGGGATAGGGTTTCTTAGTGCTAACTGAATTATATTGTATAAATAAAATGCCTCGATGGAAATTGAATGAGGACCATTTTCATTGTAATACGTGGACGTCTGTTGCCCAATCAGGGACCAGTTATCTAGAGAGATCTGCTCCTGCTCTACTAACCAAGGGGAGATGCGGTTTAATGTACCCACAAGTCTAGCTACCTGTTCCCAAGTTATAAGTAGCCCTTGTCCTTCTATCAGCTTAAGCATGCTTTCTATAGCACCACTAGTGGGTGGGGTTGAAGGGGTTGAAAGGGTGGGAGGGGGGATGGAGAATCTTTAGCTAGCATTTGTCCCATTTTAGCCCAAAAAGATTACTGGTTTAGTTTTTAAGAAAATAAGTTCCCTGTTTGTCTATTAACACTACTCACCCAAGTTCCTGGTCACCAGAGACTTCTTCAGTCCTTGGTTTCCACCGTTGGGCGCCAAATGTGAAGATCGCGTATTTAAAAATCAGTCGGGGTCAGGAATTCAGGTTAGGGGAAAATTGTCAGTCTTTATTCTCAGTGAAGAAAGATCAGAGGTGGAAGGGAATCAGCGATAGCAATATGTGCAGCTGAGTCAAGAAGCTAGCTAGACCAGCAGCCACACGACCAGCAGCTAGGAGTATTGAACCCAGGCCCAATCTCTCCCAGCTTCTCTTCCTCTCTCTCTCTGCCTCCACCCACCCAAATCGTCATTTCCTATACAACACTTCAGGACTTGCACGGAGGGAGAGTGGGCCGGGACCATTCTTTATCCAATCATGTATATTAATAGAGTATAGCCCAATTACTATTTAGCCTCACGTACTTGGGACCTCAGTGCATCAACTCAAACCTCAGCCCATTACAAATAAGTTATATTGGGGAGGCAATGAAGTGTATTGTTGATCATTGGGATACTAGAAACAAGTTATATAAACCATGAATTTGTTTTAACCAATGTGACTGCTGCTATTGAACAGCTGGCAGATGACATTGCCTAAGGTTTACAAAATCCAAGAACTAGATTCCCTAACTGACATTATCTTTAACAAGCAAATAGCCTTAGATTATTTAATAGCTGCAAAAGGAGGAGTGTGCATGGTCGTAAATAATAATGTAGTTCATTAATAAATCAAGTACCATTGAATCTAACATAAGTCAAATTATTGCACATTGGATACATGAGAACCAAGAACAATTGTTTACCTCAGTATCAGGATGGGACGCAATATGGAAATATTTATCATGTCTATACTATAGCATTTTAATATGTTTGTACTGTGCTTTGGGCATTGTATTGTGAATTACCTTTCAACAATGGTTTCAAATTGCAAGCTTTTTCTCTGTATAAATAAATGTTCATGATGAGTTGAAGTCCTGTTTTATGTGATCATTTTGAAGACCTGTCTAATTCTAGAGGGGAATTGTAAGGAATCTTTGAGTCAAATCCTAAGTCTCAGCCATGTTTCTCTGTGTAACTTCTTAACACACGAGAACCTGAGAATGTTCTTGATGTTGTCTGATGAATATCTAGGAAAAGCACAAAGAAGTTGAAAAGCTAACTCTTCTGGTAAATTAATTAGTATCCTTTATTGCCTGGCCAGTTCCTTCAATAAACACAGTCCTACTCAATGAATGAAGACATTTTCTCCTTGGTGGGTTTCTTATGATGAAGTATCCTGTACTTGGAAGACTGATATGTCTCAAGAGTCAAATAACAAAATGAAAATACTCAGCCTGTAAAAACCCCTTAATAAAATAGAACTTTGAAGGTTTAGGGTAGGAAGTCTTGTATAAAATTACTCAGCAATGGCTCTCATTCAAGACACATCAATAAATTCAGATATTGGAGCTTCCTCAGAGTAGTGATTGATGACTCATGTATGTTTGTTTTTGGTTTGTTATAGTGCCCACTTTTTTGTGTATGGGGCTGTGAGTTTCCTCTTCCCTTATGTCTTTTTTTTAAATCAAGATTCTGAGCAATAATAAACTTGTAACATCAAGACCGTGTCTGTTGAATGCAAAGGCCAGCCAATGGGAAGAAAAGCCAGGGGTGGGTGGAAACCCTGTGTTAGGAATCAAAGTGTTGTGCTTTGTTAAGTTCTTGCATTCTTTTGCTGACCCCATTTTGATCGACACCTGGAGTGTCCTTATGAGAAAGCAAATTCCTTTTTGCCTCTCCTAAGTCATGATTGATTAATTAGATGAAGGGGAGGAGAGGAGGCAGACCTTTCCCACACACTTTAAAGAAAAAATGTGAACGAAAGAAGAGAAGACACTTCTTCCTCTCACTTTCTTTTGGATGTGAGTAATATAAAAGGGTTGAATATTGCCTATAATTTTAAACTTTTTTTTCAATAGTTTGACTTTTTTGGCTAATGTTTTTTTCCTTTTTTTTTCCTTTTTTTTAATGTTGTAAAATATTTTAAGCAGTGTGTGGAGTACAAGGGGGGTGCAATCCTTTCAAAAATATTGACAATTTTTATAGCAAAGTTATCAAAAAGAATACATTTTAGAAAAAATACTTGAATATTACCAGCTAGAGGCAAAAAGTAAACCAGGACAAGAAATGTTCATGTGCATACATACAAAAGGTAAATTGTTGAGATGTTTTAGGGGTGGAAGTCACAAGATGTAACAACTAAAATGATATATAAAAAGTGAGTGTTACATTAAAAAAGAATCAGGAATGACTGCACTCAGAGAGCTGTATGACTGACCTAAAGGCTGTGTCCTCAGTCAAAGGAAGCAAAACTTAGTGGAGAGAAGAGTTTTAAGGAAAATAATTTGGACGTATTGAGGATGAAATGAATTTCGAGTAATAACGTTGCTTGGATATTTAGATTTGGGTATATTCTGCAGAGATATTCCTATACTAAAGGGAAACTGATGAGATCAGAGGAAAGAAAGTATAAAGATAACACAGCATAAATTGCTAGAGAACTTTCATCTTTATTCAGTGGGAGATTTCAGTTGATCCCACAGAGAGAAAAGAGATATATGTACAACTCAGAAGAGGAAACCAGGAGAGAGCAGTGTCATAGAGTGGGTGAAAAAAATCTGTATAAAAAAGAAAAGTTTGCTGCATCCAAAGGAACAGGAAGTCAAGGAAGGACAAAGACTAAGAAAATGTATATTTGAAAATGAAAACATTTTTGCATATTTGGGCCAGAAAAATATGAGCGGGGAATAGGGATCCATAGAGTTCATTACTACACAGCAAACTGTGACCTCCCAGGTAATCACACCTGCCTAACCTTGTTGATGTAATTACACCTGCCTAGCCTGGCTAGGCATAGCTTGCTATTTCCATGCTGTACTTTCCCAGGCATTCTGGCCTGCTCAATCTGCACTCAGCTTGCAGTAATATATATTCTGATTTTACTGATATAACATAAAAAGGGGTAGTAGAAATGGAAGGGGAGATAAAAAGAGGGAAACTACATCCCACAAAGAGGCAAAGGAAACATCATATCTGAGAGAATTTAGAGAGAAGGAGGATCACTGTGTGAATCTTACTCTCATTGGAGTTGGCTCAAAGAGAAAATAATTGGCATCCTTGTTTTACAGAAAATCTTCTCTCACCTCATTAAAAAGGGGGAGAGGAAAAGGGAAAAGGAAAAGAATAATAAAGGAAGGGTACAAGAAAGGGGAAGAGATTCAAACAGGGGACAGAGGGATGCTAAAGAGGGTGAGCAGCGTAATACAAGTGGGGCACATAAGATTAAAACTGGGAAAAGGGGTTGGGGCGGGGCAAGTAAAAGAAAAGCATAATCTGAGGATAATGAGATAGTAAGAAACACAGAATTAGTAATTTTAACCTTAAATGTGAATGGGATGAACTCTCTCATAAAGCGGAAGCGGATAGCAGAATGGATCAAAAGTCAGAACCCTACAATATGTTGTTGACAGGAAACTGATTTAAAGTAGGGAGATACATACAGAGTAAAGGTAAAAGGCTGGAGCAGAATCTATTATGCTTCAGGTGAAGTCAGAAAAGCAGGGGTAGCCATCCTGATCTCAGATCAAGCAAATGCAAAAATTGATCTAATCAAAAGAGATAAGGAAGGAAACTATATCTTGCTAAAGGGTAGCATAGACAATGAAGCAATATCAATACTAAATATATATGCACCAAGTGGTATAGCATCTGACTTCCTAAAGGAGATGTTAAGAGAGTTGCAAGAAGAAATAGACAGGAAAACCATAATAGTGGGAGATCTCAACCTTGCACTCTCAGAATTAGACAAATCAAACCACAAAACAAATAAGAAAGAAATTAAAGAGGTAAATAGAATATTAGAAAAATTAGGTATGATAGATCTTTGGAGAAAACTGAATGGAGACAGAAAGGAATATACTTTCTTCTCAGCAGTAAATGGAAAACCTATACAAAAATTGACCATATATTAGGACATAAAGACCTCAAAATTAAATGCAGGAAGGCAGAAATAGTAAATGCTTTCTTTTCAGATCATAATACAATAAAAACTACATTCAACAAAAAGTTAGGGATAAATAGACCAAAAAGCAATTGGAAACTAAATCTCATCTTAAAGAATGATTGGGTGAAACAGCAAATTATAGACACAATAATTTCACTCAAGATAATGACAATGATGAAACATCATACCAAAATTTGTGGGATGCAGCCAAAGCGGTAATAAGAGGAAATTTTATATCCTTAGAGGTTTACTTGAATAAAATAGAGAAAGAGAAGATCAATGAATTGGACTTGCAACTAAAAAAGCTAGAAAAAGACCAAATTAAAAACCCCCAATCAAATACTAAATTTGAAATTCTAAAATTAAAAGGAGAAATTAATAATATTGAAAGTAAAAAAACTATTGAACTAATAAATAAAACTAAGAGTTGGTTCTATGAAAAAACCAATAAAATAGATAAGCCTTTGGTAAATCTGATTAGAAAAAGGAGAGAGGAAAATCAAATTAGTAGTCTTAAAAATGAAAAGGGAGAACTTTCCACCAATGAAGAGGAAATTAGAGAAATAATAAGGAGTTACTTTGCCCAACTTTATGCCAATAAATTTGATAACCTAAGTGAAATGGATGCCTACCTCCAAAAATATAGGCTTCCCAGATTAACAGAGGAGGAATTAAATTGCTTAAATAGTCCCATTTCAGAAAAAGAAATAGAACAAGCTATTAATCAACTCCCTAAGAAAAAATCCCCAGGATCAGATGGATTTACATGTGAATTCTACCAAACATTTAAAGAACAATTGGCCCCAATGCTATATAAATTATTTGATAAAATAGGGAATGAAGGAGTCCTACCAAATTCCTTTTATGACACAGACATGGTACTGATATCTAAACCAGGTAGGTTGAAAACAGAGAAAGAAAATTATAGACCAATCTCCCTAATGAATATTGATGCTAAAATCTTAAATAAGATATTAGCAAAAAGACTACAGAAAATCATCCCTAGGATAATACACTATGATCAAGTAGGATTTATACCAGGAATGCAGGGCTGGTTCATTATTAGGAAAACTATCAGTATAATTGGCCATATTAATAACCAAATTAACAAAAACCATATGATCATCTCAATAGATGCAGAAAAAGGATTTGATAAAAAAGGATTTAATTCAACATCCATTCCTATTCAAATCACTTGAGAGTATAGGAATAAATGGATTTTTCCTTAAAATAATCAGTAGCATCTATTTAAATCCATCAGTAAGCAAAATATGTAATGGGGAAAAACTGCAAACATTCCCAATAAGATCAGGAGTGAAACAAGGTTGTCCACTATCATCATTACTATTCAATATTGTATTAGAAATGCTAGCTTTGGCAATGAGTTGAGAAAGAGTTTAAAGGAATTAGGGTAGGCAATGAGGAAACCAAATTATTACTCTTTGCTGATGATGTGATGCTATACTTAGAGAACCCCAGAGATTCTACCAAAAAGTTGTTAGAAATAATCCACAACTTTAGCAGAGTTGCAGGATACAAAATAAACACACATAACTCATCAGCTTTCTTATATATCACTAACAAAATCCAACAGTCAGAGTTACAAAGAGAAATTCCATTTAAATAACAACTGATAGTATAAAATACTTAGGAATCTATCTGCCAAGGGAAAATGAGAAACTTTATGAGCAAAACTACAAAACACTTTTCACACAAAATAAGTCTGATCTAACCAATTGCAAAAATATTAAATGCTCTTGGATAGGGCGAGCAAATATAATAAAGATGACAATACTACCTAAACTAATCTATTTGTTTAGTGCTATACCAATCAGACGCCCAAAAAACTATTTTAGTGACCTAGAAAAAATAATAACAAAGTTCATATTAAAAAACAAAAGGTCAAGAATTTCAAGGGAATTAATGAAAAAAAAATCAAATGAAGGTGGCCTAGCTGTACCAGATCTAAAATTATATTATAAAGCAGCAGTTACCAAAACCATTTGGTATTGGCTAAGAAATAGATTCGTTGATCAGTGGAATAGGTTAGGTTCAAAGGACAAAAGAGTCAAAAATTATAGCAACCCAGTGTTTGACAAACCCAGAGACTTCAGATTTTGGAATAATAACTTACTGTTTGACAAAAATTGCTGGGAAAATTGGAAACTAGTATGGCAGAAACTAGGGATCGACCCACACTTAATACTGCACACCAAGATAATGTCAAAATGGATTCATGACCTAGGTTTAAAGAATGAGATTATAAATAAATTAGAGGAACACAGGATAGTTTACCTGTCAGACCTGTGGAAGAGGAAGGAATTTATGACCAAAGAAGAACTAGAGATCATTATTGATCACAAAATCGAAAATTTTGATTACATCAAACTGAAAAGTGTTTGTACAAACAAAAGTAATGCAGACAAGATTAGAAGGGAAGCAATAATTTGGGAAAATATTTTTTACAGTCAAAGGTTCTGATCTAAGCCTCATTTCCAAAATATATAGAGAATTGACTCTAATTTATAGGAAATCAAGCCATTCTCCAATTGATAAATGTTCCAAGGATATGAACAAACAATTCTCAGACAAAGAAATTGAAACTATTTCTAGCCATATGAAAATATGCTCCAAGTCATTATTAATCAGAGAAATGCAAATTAAGACAACTCTGAGATACGACTACACACCTGTCAGACTGGCTAGAATGATAGGGAAAGTAATATGGAATGTTGGAGGGGATGTGGGAAAACAGGGACACTAATACATTGTTGGTGGAATTGTGAATACATCCAACCATTCTGGCATATGATCATCTCAATAGATGCAGAAAAAGCATTTGATAAAATCCAACATCCATTCCTAATAAAAACACTTGAGAGTGTAAGAATAAATGGACTTTTCCTTAAAATAGTCAGGAGCATATATTTAAAACCGTCAGTAAGCATCATATGCAATGGGGAAAAACTGGAACCTTTCCCAGTGAGATCTGGAGTGAAGCAAGGTTGCCCACTAACACCATTATTCTTCAATATTGTATGAGAAACACTAGCCTCGGCAATAAGAGTCGAGAAAAAGATTAAAGGAATTAAAGTAGGCAATGAGGAAACCAAACTATCACTCTTTGCAGATGATATGATGGTATACTGAGAGAACCCCAGAGATTCTACTAAAAAGCTATTAGAAATAATTCATAACTTTAGCAAAGTTGCAGGATGCAAAACATAACTCATCAGCATTTTTATACATCACCAACAAAATCCAACAGCAAGAGATACAAAGAGAAATTCCATTCAAAATAACTGTGTATAGCATAAAATATTTGGGAATCCATCTACCAAAGGAAAGTCAGGCATTATATGAGCAAAATTACAAAAAACTTTCCACACAAATAAAGTCAGACTTAAATAATTGGAAAAATATTAAGTGCTCTTGGATAGGTTGAGCGAATATAATAAAGATAACAATACTCCCTAAACTAATCTATTTATTTAGTGCTATACCAATCAGACTCCAAGAAAATATTTTAATGATCTAGAAAATTCATATGGAATAATAAAATGTCAAGAATCTCAAGGGAATTAATGAAAAAAAAATCAAATGAAGGTGGCCTAGCTGTACCTGATCTAAAACTATATTATACAGCAGTAGTCACCAAAACCATTTGTTATTGGCTAAGAAATAGATTACTTGATCAGTGCTTCACAAGACAGAAT
>NW_022290945.1:0-40613 GCF_902635505.1 Sarcophilus harrisii | reverse complement strand
CTTAAAAATGAATAAAAAACAAAAAGAATCCTCACCATAGACAGCTTTTATGGAGAGAGAGAAAAACAGATCTCAAAATGCTGATGTTTCTAAAGGCAAAGCGACTCCAGAAGAAGCCCCAAAGAGAGACATGAGCTGGTCGCCATTTCACAAGACTTTCTTTGAAAATTGTGTAAAGGATCTTAAAAGAGAGTTAGAAGAAAAATGGGGAAATGAAATGAGATTATTGCAAGAAGGAATGGAAAAAATGGAAAAAGAATGCAATGAACAAATAAAATTTAATTAGGGAATTGCAAAAGGAGCTAAAAAAAGGTAACTGAAGAAAACAATACACTAAAAATTAGAATTGAACAAATGGAAGTGAATGACTCAATAAGACTTCAAGAATCAGTCAAACAAAAACAAAAAAAATGAAAAAATAGAAGAAAATCTGAGATATCTCCTAGGAAAAACTACTGACATGCAAAATAGGCCTAGGAGAGACAATCTAAGGATTATTGAGCTTCCTGAAAGCCATGATGAAAAAAAGAACCTAGACATTATCTTACAGGAAATCATAAAAGAAAACTGCCCTGATATTTTAGAATCAAAAGGGAAAATAGCTATTGAAAGAATCCAATGATCATCTCCTGAAAGAGACGCCCAAAGTAAATCCCCAAGGAATATCATGGTTAAATTTCAGAACTAGCATACCAAGGACAAAGTATTGCAAGCAGCCAGAAAAAAACAATTTAAATTCTGAAAAGCCACAGTTAGGATTACCCAGGACATAGTAGCTTCTACTTTAAAGGATCAAAGGGGCTGGAATCTGATATTCCCAAAAGCAAAAAAAAAACCTGGGATTACAGCCGAGAATAAGCTATCCAGCTAAAGTGAACATTATATTTTAGGGAAGAAGATGGACATTCAATGATCAAGGTGTATTTCACCTGTTTCTGATGAAAAGACCAGAACTGAACAAAAAATTGGATTTCCAAACACAGAACTGAAGAGAAGCAAGAGAAACATAAAAAGGTAAAAAGAAAAGAACTCTTGAGAACTACATTTCTGTTATGGGTTTCCTTACAGAATGTGGGCATAATTTGATTTTATTATGATAATATGAAAAAGAAACTTGCGATGACCATGTATTTAAAATCAGCTGGAGTCAGGAATTCAGGTTAGGGGAAAATCTTTAATCTTTATTCTTAGTGGAGGTGAAGAAGGATCGGGATCGCAATGTGAGAAACTGCAACAAGAAGCCAGCCAGCATTCACCCCCCGCCTCTCTTCCTGTCCCTCTGCCTTCACCCACCAAAACTGTCATTTCCTATACAACATATCAGGACTTGCACAAAGAGTGGGTGGGGTCAATCTTTCTCCAAGCACATATATTAATGGAGTATGGTCCAATTACTATTTAGCCTCAAGTGCTTGGGACCTCAGTGCATCATCTCTAGCTTCAGCCCATTACATCTCCCACTTTCTTTTATTTTAGAACACAGGTGGTCTTACCATCCTTGACTCCTCAGGGAAGTCAGATCCCCCAAGGGGAGGTGATCACACCTTCTCTAACTTCCCAGGAAAGGAGGTGAAAGCACCGAAAACCAGGTGATCACGACCCCCCTGACTTCTCAGGAAGTTAGGTGAAAGCACTAAAATGTAGATGATCATGCCCTCCCTGACATCTCAGGAAGGGAGATTAAAGCACCAAAGGGAAGTGGGGGTTGCTAGCGGGTTTCTGGACTGAAGGGTCTTATTATGCACAAAGCCATCAGCATGGGAGGTATTACACAAGCACATAGCAATAATGCAGAGGCTATTAGTGATGACCCTCCCCTCAGTCAGTGCAGGCTCGATGTGGTGTAACAAACATGAATTGTACATGCAAGTAGAGGTATAACAAACAATATAAATCAACATGGTGTTGTAAAACATTGCCAGAAGTCCTAGGAAGGAGGGTATGTAAACAACAGTTACACATACGCTTTCTTCAGCAGCCAAGAGATAGTCCAAAACCAATCTATTGTACATTGCTTCACATGTCAGGGAATCCAATGATTCCCCCAAGTTTTTGAAGTCCTGCAACAGTCTCTTTATGTGTTAAGAATCCAATGATTCCAACAGATTTTGAAGTCCTGTAACAGTCTTATCATTTCTCAGACAATCCAATGATTCCTGAGGGCTTTCAAGTCTTATGGCTCAGAGAATCCAATGATTCCTGAGAGTTTTCAAGTCCTACAACAATCTTATCATGTCTCAGGAATCCAATGATTCCTGAGGGTTTTGAAGTCCTACAATTTTCAATGTCCATGAGTCAAACGCCATAACTGCCACGCTCTTTCATTGGTTAGCACAATCAGAAACAGAACCACCCGATATTTCTAGGGTCTTCTCCTTCATTTCAAGGGTCTGTTCCATCTCTCTGCAATGGACAAGGTGAATATGTCTCATTGGCACCCATCTGATTCCTTCTCCACCTGTAGAGATACAAGCAAACCCTCTCCCCCAAGCAGTTAACCTATCTGGTCCCTTCCATCCATCACTTTCTGGGTCTTTCCACATCACCTGGCGATTATCTAAATATAGTGGAGCTGCTTGTACTGGACACTGCCCTTCTGGTGGGTTATAAAACCTGTCTGCTGGAGCCAGTGCATCTTTGTCAAAAATCAAGAAGTTAGCTTATTGAAATAGTTAAAAAAAACCAAGAAGTTAATTGTATAAAGGGTTAGATTTAGAAGTTCTCTAGGGTTACCTGTGGCTCCCCTTTTCTTGTGTTTTTGGAGGAGCGTCTTAATGTCTCTGTTTCTCCTCTCTACTATTGCTTGTCCTTGAGGATTAAAAGGTATGCCTGTGTTGTATAAAATCTTATACTGTGGGCAAAAGTGTGCAAAATGTATGGAAGTATATGCAGGACCATTGTTTTTATTGCTTGTGGCACACCCATAATGGCAAATGTTTGTGTGAGGAATTCAGTGACCTCTTGGGCTGTCTCATTTGCTTCTAGTATTACAAAAGTGAATCCCAAAAAGGTGTCTACCACAACGTGGATAAAAGACAGACGACCAAAAGATTTATAATGGGTCACATCCATTTTTCAGATTTCATTGGGTCTCAAACCATGAGGCTTCTTCCCTGGAGGCAGTGTAGGAGCGTGGAAAGGAAGGCAAGCCGTACAGGCTTTTACTATGCTCTTAGCTTCCTCTCTTGTTTTTCCAAATTGTAAACATAAAGCTCCAGCAGCCTGATGATATTTAGAATGAGATTTCTGGGCTTCTTGGAATAAAGGAGTATTGACCAACATAGTTAGAAGGCTATCTACCTTTGAATTACCATCAAAAATGGGACCTGGAAGTCCACTATGAGAGTGGACATGTAATATAAATCTTTCCTGGATACTTTCTCACTTGTTCTTGAAGTTTCTTAAAGAGCTGATATGTATTAGAGGCTGCAAATTTTATTTGGGCAGTGGCAATTCTTTTTACCACACCTACTGAATAGGTCGAATCAGATATTATATTTATGTCTCTTGGATAATTAGTAAGAGCTAGAATGATCACATACAATTCATTCTGCTGAGTGGACTGAAAAGGAGTTTTGACTACTCTCTTTACAGTTAAGTCATGAGAGTATACAAGACAAATATTACATTTGGATGCATCTGTAAAGATCGTTGGTCCTTTAAAAGGAACTTTAGAAACTTTTTCTTCAAGAATCTATCACCAATTATGTAATAGTCTGGTTATCTTTAATGGAGACCCATGTGTAAAATTTGGAGCCTTGGCTAATAAAATTTGCCACTCTGGCATGGTCTCACAGCATACATTAATTTGTGTATTGGTATAAAAGTTGTATATTTTGTCAGGTATTGTCCCAGATAATTGTACTGCTCGCTCAATGGCCTTTAATAAAATTCTAGCCACAAGCACTGGGTAAGGAGTCAGGCTTTGTTCTGGTTGTGCTGGGAGTTTCACCCACTCTATCACACTGTCTCCTTGATGAAGGACTGCTGTGGGTGCCACTTGTGTGGCAAAACTGATATTTCCAAGGGTTTTTGAGTGACTCTTTCAACTACATTGGATAAAGCCAGTTCAACTTCTCTCAAAGCCTCTTGAGCTTCTTTTGTAAGCTGGCGTGTTGAGTTTAAAGCACTATCTCCCCTTAAAATATCATATAACCGTTGCAATTGATAGGTAGTCAGGCCTAATACTGGTCGCATCCATTGGATATCTCCTATCAATTTCTGAAAATCATTTAAGGTGTTTAGCTTCTCTGTTCTTAAGGACAGTTTCTGTATGGAAAGGGAGATAGATCAGTTCCAAAAGAGGGGAGAGCATGCAGAAGACTATGCTGACATCCCTTCCCCATTCAGAGAGATCAGCTGTAAGGGACTATAACCAGAGGAAGCATCATTTTACCTTTCAGTCTTTCTGAAGAACTGTATATAGATGAGGGTCCCAATGAGAATTATTCCAGCCAGTACTCCAATCACAATGACAGGGATACCACTTCCAAAGAGTGAGGAGCCATAACTTCTTCCTATTTTTGCTGTGGACAGAGAAACGGAACAGTGAGTGTTTTTGAGGGATCTCCACCTGTGTACACAGAGCCTGATACTTTGTATGTTATTAATAAATGTTTATTGATTGATGAATCAAATAACTGTTGTTCTTGAGACCTAGGGTATCCTTTGACACATTATAGACTGTGACAAACAATTTGTGAACCTGAATATTAGACCAGTCTATCAAATTCTAGGCAATGTCTGATTTCATGATTTTCTCTCCATGTTTACCCAACTTCCCTTCTCTATTTTAGTTGATGCCACCATCCACTTTTCGATCACCCAGTCAATGAAACACATTTTTGACCTTCTCCCTCCCTTAAAACTCACATCTAATCAAATTGCTGTGACAGTTTCCCTAATGGTAGAGTTATTTGCATTGATTCTATGTGGAGAGACTCTGTCATATCTCGATCTGAAATCACTATTTGTATCTGAAAATCAGTGCACCAGAGTAAAACAAACCAAAACAAACAAACAAACAAAAAAACAACAAAAACCTCTGTTTCAATTCTGGAGACCTGGATTAAAATCCTGATCCTGCCATTTGCTACCTGTGGGATGTTGACCAAGTTCCTTCTTTTCTCTGGACATCAATTTCCCATTCATTTTGGGATATCTGTAACCATTCATCTAACTTTAAACTCTGTAAACTTATCTCTCTCTTCCTTTCCACTCCCCTGGCCAAATTCTAGCCCTCATCAATTTCTATCTGAAGTTTTCAATAGCCTCCACAGTGGTTTTCCTGCCTCCACTTTTTCTTCCAATCCATGTCTTTCATCTTTGTATGTCAAGTGCTCTGCATATTGCCATTGATAATTGTAATGTTTTCTTCTCTAAAATATAATGTTCTCTGTGAGCAGTTTCTTGGGGGGCTTCTGGAAGCAGCCTTGGATTCACTTCAAAGTAACAATCACCTCAAATGCAGCCAGCTGTTAAAAGTTCATATCCTTTATTGTCTCCTTCCAATAGCCCAGTTAGCTTTCTTAGAGGCCTCTCTCCTTGGTTCTGAGAGCTCTTGTCACTTGTCCTTTGCCTCTGACAACTTCAGCCTCTCTTCTCCTGAATGTCTCCAGCTAGCACAAAGGTCGAAGTTGGAATGAATCTGTCTTGCTTCTGAGAGTGGGATCCCCCTCTAGGGCTTGTCCTTCTGACTTGTGAATCTACTGGACTTGCGAATCTCCCCACTGAATCCTGACTTGTGAATCTCCCAAAGTCTTAGTGGGCTTGTCCTTTAGTGGGCTCCTCCTTATATGCTCTCTTAAAGGTGTGAACTCTAAAGGTGTGAAAGCTGTGAACTCTCTTAAGGTATGAACTCTAATATGTGAACTAATGTGTGAACTCTCTTGAAGGTGTGAAGCATTGTCTCTATCAATTACAGTGACTTAGCACCTTGTTTCAAGTTCTGGCCCATAACAATGATTACTATGTGCTACTGGATGGTTAAGATTTGCTCATGCAAATAAATTTACTTACTCTAGACAAGAGGAGAATGCGAAAATAGTCCTCGATCCACCAGCTCTTTAGAATTAAGTCATTTAGCATATTATTTTCAATCTTTTCTTCGATGTCCCTTTAGTGATTATAAGTTTTGCTACATTGCAATCAGGATAAGATATGTCTAATATTTTTCTTTTTAACATTTGTTTTCTAATTTTTTTATGCTTAGATGCATGGTCAGTTTTTCTAAAATGTCATATATGGCTGAGAAATATGCATGGTCTTTTCTATTTCTATCCAATAATCACAACAAGTCCATTTATAAATTTCCATTTAAATCCTTAACCATCTTCTCTTTTCTTCTTTTGTTTGTATAGGAGGGTGAAGTTTGAATCGATCATATTTGTCTAGCCTTTAAAAAGTCCTTTATTATTTTATTTTCATTCATTCTTTCAAAATTTGCTTACCTTTTCCTTTACTTTTTTGGATTTTGTGTCTTTTCATGTATATTAATTGTGGCTTCTTCTTCTTCTTTTTTTTAAATAACTTTTTATTGCCAGAACACATGCCAGGGTAATTTTTTTACATTATCCCTTGCACTCACTTCTGTTCATATTTTTCCCCTCCCTCCCTCCACCCTCTCCCCCAGATGGCAAGCAGTCCTATACATGTTAAAGAGGTTACAGTATGTCTTAGATACAATATATGTGAGCATAAGTGAACAGTTCTCTTGTTTCTCAGGGAGAATTGGATTCAGAAGGTATAAATAACCCGGGAGGAAAAACAAAAATGCAAGCAATTTACTTTCACTTCCTCGTGTTCTTTCTTTGGGTGTAGCTGCTTCTGTCCATCCTTGATCAATTGGAACTGAGATAGATCTTCTCTTTGTTGAAGAAATCCACTTCCATCAGATTACATCCTCATACAGTATCGTTGTTGAGATCTATATAATGACCTTCTGGTTCTGCTCATTTCACTTAGCATCAGTTCATGTAAGTCTCGCCAATCCTCTCTGTATTCTTCCTGCTGGTCATTTCTTACAGAACAATAATGTTCCATAACATTCATATACCACAATTTACCCAACCATTCTCCAATTGATGGGCATCCATTCACTTTCCAGTTTCTAGCCATTACAAACAGGGCTGCCACAAACATTTTGGCACATACAGGTCCCTGTCCATTCTTTAGTACCTCTTTGGGGTATAAGCCCAGTAGAAACACTGCTGGATCAAAAGGTATGCACAGTTTGATAACTTTTTGAGGATAGTTCCAAATTACTCTCCAGAATGGCTGGATGTGTTCACAATTCCACCAACAATGTATCAGTATCCCTGTTTGCCCACATGCCCTCCAACATTCCGCGTTATCTTTCCCTGTCATTCTAGCTAATCTGATAGGTATGTAGTGGTATCTAGAGTTGTCTTAATTTGCATTTCTCTGATTAATATTGATTTGGAGTATACTTTCATATGGCTAGAAATTGTTTTAATTTCTTCGTCTGAGAATTGCCTGTTCATATCCTTTGACCATTTATCAATTGGAGAATGGCTTGATTTCTTATAAATTAGAGTCAATTCTCTATATATTTTGGAAATGAGGCCTTTATCAGAACTTTTGACTGTAAAATGTTTCCCAGTTTATTTTTCCCTTCTAATCTTGTCTGCATTAGTTTTGTTTTGTCAAAACTTTTCAGTTTGGTATAATCAAATTTTCTATTTTGTGATCAGTAATGATCTCTAGTTCTTCTTTGTCATAAAGACCTTCCCTTTCCAGGTCTGAGAGGTAAACTATCCTGTGTTCCTCTAATTATAATAATTTCATTCTTTATGCCTAGGTCATGAACCCATTTTGACCTTATCTTGGTGTCATGTGTTAAGTATGGATCAATGCCTAGTTTCTGCCATATTTTTCCAATTTTCCCAGCAATTTTATCAAATAGTAAGTTCTTATCCAAAAGCTGGGATCTTTGGGTTTGTCAAAGAACTAGGTTGCTATTTTGTTGACTGTTTATCCTGAACCTAATCTTTCCACTGATCAACTAATCTTTCCTTAGCCAATCCAAATGGTTTTGGTAAATTCTGCTCTATAATATAATTTTAGCTGTGGTACAGCTAACCACCCTTCATTGATTTTTTTCATTAATTCCCTTGAAATTCTTGACCTTTTGTTTTTCCATATGAATTTTGTTGTTATTTATTCTAGGTCATTAAAATAGTTTTTTGGGAGTCTGATTGGTATAGTGCCAAATAAACAGTTTAGTTTAGGTAATATTGTCATCTTTATTATATTTGCTCTCCCTATCCAAGAGCATTTAATATTTTTCCAATTGGTTAGATCAGACTTAATTTGTGTGGAAAGTGTTTTGTAGTTTTGCTCATAAAGTTTCTGATTTTCCCTCAGCAGATAGACCTTTAAATATTTTATATAATCAGTAGTTACTTTAAATGGAATTTCTCTTGTAATTCTGACTGTTGTATTTTGTTAGTGATATATAAGAATGCTGATGACTTATGTGGGTGTATTTTATAACCAGCAACTTTGCTAAAGTTGTGGATTATTTCTAATAACTTTTTAGTAGAATCTCTGGAGTTCTGTAAGTATACTATCATATCATCAGCAAAGAGTGATAATTTGGTTTCCTCATTGGCTATTCTTATTCCTTTTATCTCTTTCTCAACTCTTATTGCCAAAGCTAGCATTTCTAATACAATATTAAATAGTAACGGTGATATCAGGCAACCTTGTTTCACTCCTGATTTTATTGGGAATGGTTGCAGTTTGTCCGCATTACATATGATGCTTACTGATGGTTTTAAATAGATGCTATTCATTATTTTAAGGAAAAATCCATTTATTCCTATATGCTCAAGTGTTTTTAATAGGAATGGATGTTGGATTTTTATCAAATGCGCTTTCTCCATCTATTGAGATGATCATATGGTTTTTGTTACTTTGGCTATTAATATGGCCAATTATACTGATAGTTTCCTAATATTGAACCAGCCCTGCATTCCTGGTATAAATCCTACTTGACTGTGATGTATTATCCTGGGGATGATTTTCTGTAGTCTTTTTCCTAATATTTTATTTAAGATTTTAGCATCAATATTCATTAGGGGATTGGTCTATAATTTTTTTTCTATTTTTAACCTACCTGGTTTAGGTAACAGTACCATGTCTGTGTCATAAAAGGAATTTGGTAGGACTCCTTCATTCCCTATTTTTTTCAAATAGTTTATAAAGCATTGGGACTAATTGTTCTTTGGATGTTTGGTAGAATTCACATGTAAATCCATCTGGTCCTGTGGATTTTTTTGGGGGAGTTGATTAATAGCTTGTTCTATTTCTTTTTCTGAAATGGGACTATTTAAGCAATTTACTTCCTCTTCTGATAATCTGGGAAGCCAATATTTTTGGAAGTAGTCATCCATTTCACTTAGGTTATAAAATTTATTAGCAAAAGTTGGGCAAAGTAACCCCTTATTACTTCTTTAATTTCCTCTTCATTGGTGGAAAGTTCTCCCTTTTCATTTTTAAGACTACTAATTTGATTTTCTTCTCTCCTTTTTCTAATCAGATTTACCAAAGGTTTATCAATTTTATTGGTTTTTTCATGAAACCAACTCTTTGTTTTATTTATTAGTTCAATAGTTTTTTTTTTCACTTTCAATATTATTAATTTCTCCTTTTAATTTTAGAATTTCAAGTTTGGTAATTCATTGGGGGTTTTTAATTTGGTCTTTTTCTAGCTTTTTAAATTGCAAGCCCAATTCATTGACCTTCTCTTTCTCTATTTTATTCAAGTAAGCCTCTAAAGTTATAAAATTTCCCCTTATTACTGCTTTGGCTGCATCCCACAAATTTTGGTATGATGTCTCGCTGTTGTCATTATCTTGAGTGAAATTATTAATTGTGTCTATAATTTGCTGTTTCACCCAATCATTCCTTAAGATGCGATTATTTAGTTTCCAATTACTTTTTGGTCTATTTACACCTAACTTGTTGTTGAATGTAGTTTTTATTGCATTGTGATCTGAAAAGAAAGCATTTACTATTTCTGCCTTCCTGCATTTAATTTTGAGCTCTTTATATCCTAATATATGGTCAATTTTTTGTAGGTTCCATGAACTGCTGAGAAGAAAGTATACTCCTTTCTGTCACCATTCAGTTTTCTCCAGAGATCTATCATACCTAATTTTTCTAATATTCTATTTACCTCTTTAATTTCTTTCTTATTTGTTTTGTGATTTGATTTATCTAAATCTGAGAGTGCAAGATTGAGATCTCCTATTATAGTTTTGCTGTCTATTTCTTCTCGCAACTCTCTTAACTTCTCCTTTAGGAAGTTAGATGCTATACCACTTGGTGCATATATGTTTAATACTGATGTTTCTTCATTGTCTATAGTACCCTTTAGCAAGATATAGTCTCCTTCCTTATCTCTTTTAATTAGATCAATTTTTGCTTTTGCTTGATCTGAGATCCGGATGGCTACCCCTGTTTTTTTGACTTCACCTGAAGCATAATAGATTCTGCACCAGCCTTTTACCTTTACTCTGTATGTATCTCCCTGTTTTAAATGTGTTTCCTGTAAGCAACACATTGTAGGGTTCTGACTTTTGATCCAGTCTGCTATCTGCCTCTTCTTTATGGGAGAGTTCATCCCATTCACATTTATGGTTAAAATTACTAATTCTGTATTTCCTGCCATCCTAATATCCCCAGATTATGCTTTTCTTTTTCTTGCCCTCCTTCCCCCCTTCCCTAGTATTAAACTTAATGTTCTCACTTGTGTCATCCAACTCTCCATCTTTAGTATCTCTCCCTCCTCCCTTTGAATTCCTTCCCCTTTCTTGTACCCTTCACTTATTATTCTTTTTCCTTTTCCCTTTTCCTCTCCCACTTTTTAATGAGGTGAGAGAAGATTCTCTGTAAAACAAATATGTCAATTATTTCCTCTTTGAGCCAACTCTGATGAGAGTAAGAGTTGCACAATGTTCCTCCCCCTCTCTAAGTTCCCTCAGATATGATAGGTTTCCTTTGCCTCATCATGGGATTTAGTTTCCCTCTTTTTATCTCTCCTTTTCCCTTTTTCTGACACGATCCCCTTTCCATTTCTACTTCCCTTTTTTATGCCATATCAGTAAAATCAAAATATTCATGTGGTTACAAAGAAAGGTAGAAGTCCCTGTCTCCTAATGGAGAAGACTCTACCAGTAAGACCAATGGAGGATAATTTGGAGAACAGCTGAGGGAAAGCCCCAGCATTAAGGAGGGAGGGGTAGAGGAGACTTGAAGCAAGTTGGGAGTGAAGAGTAGGAGCTATAGACCCAGTTTGGCAGTGTCCCTCAAATCTTGAGTCTAAACTTTGTCTGAGCTCTCTCCTGGGGCATGGAGGGCAGAATCTCCACATTCCCCCCTTTGTGGCTTGTAGTCTAAGAAGGGAAGAAAGACTCATTAAAAACCCCATTTTGCTAAAGACAATCAAGACAATCTTGTGAGTCTACAAGATCGGCCCAGATTTCCCAGGGTGGAAGAGGAGTGGGTGAGGGACTAGCTCTTGCTCACACAGGGAATGAATGGGGACCAGCTTGGGAGTTTCAGAACATTAAGCCAAGGGCTGTGGATTTGTGAGGTCTGAGGGACAGGAAGAGGAAATGTGGGTCAAGAGGCCAGATGCAATGGCATTTCTTCCCCCCACAAGAAAAGGTGAAATCACAAATCATATTACATCAATAGGATTATAATACTCCCTGAGATAAGCAAGGAAGGGCACTGAAGGGACTATTGAAGTTCAAGTGGCAAGTAGACTTTTGCTACAGTCTTACCCCATTCCCAATAAGATGTGGAGTGAAACAAGGTTGCCCACTATCACCGTTACTATTTAATATTGTATTAGAAACGCTAGCTTTAGCAATAAGAGCTGAGAAAGAGATTAAAGGAATAAGAATAGTAAAATGAGGAAACCAAATTATCACTGATGACATGATGGTATACTCTAGAGAACCCCAGAGTCTTCTACTAAAAAAGTTATTAGAAATAATCCACAACTTTAGCAAAGTTGCTTTTATTATAAAATAAACCCACATAAGTCATCAGCATTCTTATATATCACTAACAAATCCAACAGTCAGAGTTACAAAGAGAAATTCCATTTAAAGTAACTACTGATAATATAAAAATATTTAGGACCTATCTGCCATGGCACCCAGAACCTTATGAGCAAAACTACAAAACACTTTCCACACAAATTAAGTCTGATCTAACCAACTAAAAAAATACAATGCTCTGATTAAGGAGTAAATATAATAAAGATGACAATATTACCTAAGCTAATCTATTTATTTAGCGCTATACCAATCAGACCCCCAAAAAAACTATTTTAATGACCTAGAAAATAACAACAAAGTTCATATATGGAAAAACAAAAGGTCAAGAATTTCAAGGGAACTAATGAAAAAAAAAAAAAAAAAAACAAAAGAAGGTGGCTTAGCTGTACCAGATCTAAAAAATTATATTATAGAGCAGCAGTTACCAAAAACTATTTGGTATTGGCTAAGGAATAGATTAGTTGATCAGTGGAATAGATTAGGTTCAAGGATAAAACACGCTATAGCAACCTAGTCTTTGGATAAACCCAAAGATCCCAGCTTTTTTGGGATAAGAACTACTGTTTGATAAAAAATTGCTGGAAAATGAAACTAATATGGCAGAAACTAGGTATTGATCCATACTTAACACCGTACACCAAGTTAAGGTCAAATGGGTCAAGGACCTAGGCATAAAGAAATGAAATTATTAATAAATTAGAGGAACACAGGATAGTTTACCACCTGTGAAAGGTCTTGCGACCAAAGAAGAACTAGAGATCATTACCGATCACAAAATAGAAAATTTTGATTACACCAAACTGAAAAGTTTTTTGTACAAACACAACTAATGCAGACAAGATTAGAAGGGAAGCAATAAACTGGGAAAATATTTTAAAGTCAAAGGTTCTGATAAAGGCCTCTATTTCCAAAATATATAGAGAATTAACTTAATTTATAAAATCAAGCCATTCTCCAAATTGAAAAATGGGCAAAGGATAAGGAACAGACAATTTCTGTATAACAAATTGAAACTATTTCTAGTCATATGAAAGATGCCCAAGTCACATAATCAGAGAAATGCACCACACAACTCTAAGATACCACTACACACCCGTCAGATTGGCTAAGTATGCAGGAAAATAATGATGTGATTAAGTTGAGGGGATGCGGAAAACGACATTGATGCATTGTTGGTGGAGTTGTGAACGAATCCAACCATTTTGAGAGTAGTTTGGAACTATGCTCAAAAGACACAAACTGTGCATACCCTTTGATCCAAAGTATAGTGTTCCTACTGGGATTATATCCCAAAAGAGAGTTTATAAAGAAGGAAAATCTCATGTGCACAAATGTTTGTTGCAGCCCTTTTGTAGTGGCTAGAAAACTGGAAATCAAATGATGTCCATCAGTTGAGAATGGCTGAATAAATTGTGGTATATGAATATTATGGAATATTACTGTTCTGTAAGAAATGACCAACAGGATGATTTAGAAAGGCCTGAGAGACTTACACGAACTGATGCTGAGTGAAATGAGCAGGACCAAGAGATCATTATATACTTCAACAACAATACTATATGATGATCTGGGTTCTGATGGACCAGGCCATCCTCAGCAACAAGATCAACCAAATTATTTCCAATGGAGCAGTAATGAACTGAATCCAGCTATGCCCAGAAAAAAAGAACTCTGGGAGATGACTAAAACCATTACATTGAATTCCAATCCCTATATTTATGCCCACCTGCAGTATTTTTTTGATTTCCTTCACAAGCCAATTGTACAATATTCTCAGAGTCTGATTCTTTTGTACAGCAAAATAACGTTTTGGTCATGTATACTTATTGTGTATCTAATCTATATTGTAATATATTTAACATCTACTGGTCATCCTGCCATCTAGGAGGGGTGGGGGGTAAGAGGTGAAAAATTGGAACAAGAGGTTTGGCAATTGTTAATGCTGTAAAGTTACCCATGCATATATCCTGTAAATAAAAGGCTATTAAATATAAAAAAAATACTCCCTGATGTAAGTATGAAGGCATTGAAGGACCACGTTCAAGGCAGATTTTGTTACAGTCTTACCCCATGTAGAAGTTTTTTGAAACTTCATCTTTACTATATCTAAACAAAAAACTAAGTTATGATGTCAAAAGCCCAAGATTAGATTTCCCTCCTCAAAGTATCACCTCACTGTAGATCTTACAACTCTTTTAGGTGCTAACCTTCTAGAATTAACTCAACAGTCAATGATTAGTCTCTAAACTTCTACACTTGTTCTCCATCAGTCAATGATATACTTCCACCTCTCAGCATTTCCTTTTTTTTGCTTTAAGGTGTCTTTCCTCCTAGTTAATTGTGAGTTCCACTAGGAACTTGTCTTTCCCTTGTTAACCACTAAAGCCCCTTTCCTGCCAAAGACAATCATGGATTTTACCAGCTCTTAGCAATGTAATAAAATCTTTTGCCCCTTGGATTTTATTGGTCGATGTTTCCAGATTCTTTTGGGATGATTTTATTAAATCCACACAACATTTTGGGGTCCCAACTCACCCGGGTCATCTCCACTCCCCCCCTAAACCGACAACCCGAGTCCCAGAGAAGCCCTCCTAGGAAAATTTCCTATTGAGTTGGATGACAAAGCAGCCATTAATCACGCATAAAATTGTGGTCCTGAGAACAATGCTTGGGATGGAGGAAGTACTTAATAAATTCTCATTCTGCATTAGTATGGGAGGTATTACACATAATTACACAAATTACCTAAGCACATCATAACACAGGCTAGTAGTAACAAATAACATGAATCAACATGAGGAATTATCCATGTCCTTAAGTCCTAGAAATAGTCCAAAAGGAATTTGTTGTCCATAACTTAATGTGCCAGAAATCTAATAATTCCTGCAAGTTTTGAAGTTCTGCAACAGTCTTATCAATAATTTTTTATCTCAGGAAATCCAATGATTCTTGTTGTTTCTGAAGTACTATAACAGTCTTATTATCAGCCATGCTCTTTCAGTGTCAGATGTTTCTTAGGTCTTCTCCTTTGTTTCGAGGTTTTTCTCTTTTTTTCTGTCTTACTCCAAGTGCTCGTTGGCACCCATCTGATTCCTTCTCCATCTGTAGAATACAAGCAAACCCTCTCTCCCAAGCAGTTAACCTATCTAGTCCCTTCTATTTACCACTTTCTAAATCTCTTTCATCACTCAGCAATTACATTGATCTCCTCACACTGACACTGCCCTACTCTGCTGTGCTCATTCTCCCCAATTGTAATCCCTTTCTGTCATCTCATTGCTTTTCTGCTAATTGATCATGTAATCCCTTTCTCCTCTTTCATTGCTTTTTTGCTGATTATTCACATCAGAGTCTTCAACTTCTAAAGGTGTAACCTTGGCTGCCATCATGCCCCACCTGTCTTTTGTATCTTAGAGCTGGGCCCTGCCGTTAATTTCCCTGGATCAATTTACATTCTGAGGCTCAGTGGAAGCCCTTGAGGCATTTTGGACATAGGGTTTTAGGTCTTCTCTCACCCTGTCCTCTCTTTGATTAAAGATCATTATCCATGGCAATAACAAGACTATTTTGTCATTTTTTTCCTGTCATCTTAGCCAATCTGACAGGTGTGTAGTGGTATCTCAAAGTTGTCTTAATTTGTATTTCTATGATCAATAGTGATTTGGAGCACATTTTCATGACTAGAAATTGTTTCAGTTTCTTCATCTGAAAATTGTCTGTTTATATCCTTTGACCATTTATCCATTGAAGACTGGCTTGAATTCTTATAAATTTGAGTTAATTCTCTATATATTTTAGAAATGAGGCATTTATCAGAACCTTTGAATGTAAAATTATTTTCCCAGTTTATTGCTTCCTTTCTAATCTTATCTGCATTAGTTTTGTTTGTTCAAAAAAACTTTTAACTTGCTATATAATCAAATTATATATTTTGTGATCAATAATGATCTCTGGAAGAAATTAAGAACAGTTCTGTTTCACCGGGCAGGACAGTCTGCTGAATCCCAGACCGGCATAGAGAGTCAGGATCAAAACTTGAGTGGAGAGTCAGAGGTGTAATTCCTATGCACCTGAGAATCTTTCAGAGCCTCAGGCCACTGTCCGTTAAAGCAGGTGGTTTAACAGATTTGCTTTTGTTAGAGACAAATTGTAAAACCACTGAGCCCTGGAAGAACTTGGACTCAGCCACCATTACCTGCACTGAAAATCAATCAGCAGAACTGCCCCATGGCAAATTAAAGCAGCTGTTAGTGGCATTTTGCATTGAACAGACCTAAGACTGCACGAATAAAAACAAAAAGAATCCTCACCATAGACAGCTTTATGGAGAGAGAGAAAAACAGATCTCAAAATCCTGATGTTTCTAAAGGCAAAGCAACTCTAGAAGAAGCCCCAAAGAGAGACATGGGCTGGTCCCCATTTCACAAGACTTTCTTTGAAAATTGCGTAAAGGATCTTGAAAGAGAGTTAGAAGAAAAATGGGGAAATGAAATGAGATTATTGCAAGAAGGAATGGAAAAAATGGAAAAAGAATGCAATGAACAAATAAAATTTAATTAGGCAATTGCAAAAGGAGCTAAAAAAGGTAACTGAAAAAAACAACACACTAAAAATTAGAATTGAACAAATGGAAGTGAATAACTCAATAAGACTTAAAGAATCAGTCAAACAAAAACAAAAAAATAAAAAACTAGAAGAAAATATAAGATCTCCTAGGAAAAACTACTGACATGCAAAATAGTCTAGGAGAGACAATCTAAGGATTACTGGGCTTCCTGAAAGCCATGATGAAAAAAAGAACCTGGACATTATCTTACAGGAAATCATAAAAGAAAACTGCTCTGATATTTTAGAATCAAAAGGGAAAATAGCCATTGAAAGCATCCAATGATCATCTCCTGAAAGAGAGCCCCAAATTAAATCCCCAAGGAATATCATGGTTAAATTTCAGAACTAGCATACCAAGGACAAGATATTGCAGGCAGCCAGGAAGAAACAATTTAAATCCCAAAAAGGCACAATTAGGAATACCCAGGACATAGTAGCTTGTACTTTAAAGGATCAAAGGGGCTGGAATCTGATATTCCCAAAAGCAAAAAAACAAAACAAAACAAAACTGGGATTACAGCCGAGAATAAGCTATCCAGCTAAAGTGAACATTATATTTTAGGGAAGAAGATGGACATTCAATGATCAAGGTGAATTTCACCTATTTCTGATGAAAAGACCAGAACTGAACAAAAATTGGCTTTCCAAACACAGAACTCAAGAGAAGCAAGAGAAACATAAAAAGGTAAAAAGAAAAGAAGTCTTGAGAACTATATTTCTGTTATGGGTTTCCTTAGAAAATGTGTTATAATTTGATTTTATTATGATGATATGAAAAAAAAACTTTGTGATGACTGTGTATTTAAAATCAGCTGGAGTCAGGAATTCAGGTTAGGGGAAAATCTTTGATCTTTATTCTTAGTCGAGGTGAAGAAGGATCACAATTGCAATGTGAGCATCTTTGGACAAGAAGCCAGCTAGCAGTCTCCCCCTGCCTCTCTTCCTGTCCCTCTGCCTTCACCCACCAAAATTGTCATTAGGACTTGCACAAAGAGTGGGTGGAGGCCATTCTTTCTCCAAGCATATATATTAATAGTGTATGGTCCAATTACTATTTAGCCTCACATCTTTGGTACCTCAGTGCATCATCTCCAGCTTCAGCCCATTACATCTCCTGCTTTCTTTTGTTTTAGAACACAGGTGGTCATGCCATTTCTGACTCCTCAGGGAAGTCAGAGCCCCCAAGGGGAGGTGATCACACCTTCTCTGACTTCTCAGGAAAGGAGGTGAAAGCACCGAAAAGCAGGTGATCACGACTCCCCTGACTTCTCAGGAATGGAGGTGAAAGCACTGAAAAGGAGATGATCACGCCCTCCCTGACATCTCTGTAATGGAGATTAAAACACCAAAGGGAAGTGGGGGTTGCTGGTGGGTTTCTGGGCTGAAGGGTCTTATTGTGCAAAAACCCATCAGCATGGGAGGTATTACACAAACACATAGCAATAATGCAGAGGCGATTAGTGATGATCCTTCCCTCAGTCAGTGCAGGCTCGATGTGGTGTAACAAACATGAATTGTACACACAAGTAGCGGTATAACGTAACATAAATCTCACATGGTGTTGTAAAATGTTGCCAGAAGTCCTAGAAGGAGGGTAAACAACAGTTACACATACGCCATCTTCAGCAGCCAAGAGATAGTCCAAAACCAATCTGTTGTCCATTGCTTCACATGTCAGGGAATCCAATGATCCCTCCAAGTTTTTGAAGTCCTGCAACAGTCTCTATATGTTAAAGAATCCAATCATTCCAGCAGATTTTGAAGTCCTGTATCAGTCTTATCATTTGTCAGACAATCCAATGATTCCTGAGGGCTTTCTGTCTTATGTCCTGTGAGAATCCAATGATTCCTGGAGGCCGCACAACAATCTTATCATGTCTCAGAGAATCCAATGTTTCCTGAGGGTTTTGAAGTCCAACAATTTTCAGTGTCCATGAGTCAAACACCATAACTGCCATGCTCTTTCATTGGTTAGCACAATCAGCAACGGAACCACCCAATATTTCTTGGGTCTTCTCCTTCATTTCAAGGGTCTGTTCCATCTCTCTGTGATGGACAGGGCAAATACGTCTCATTGGCACCCATCTGATTCCTTCTCCACCTGTAGAGATACAAGCAAACCCTCTCCCCAAGCAGCAACTCATTCGGGTCCCTCCATTCACCACTTTCTGGGTCTCTCCACATCACCTGGCGATTATCTAAAGATAGTGATGCTGCTCGCACTGGGCACTGCCCTTCTGGTGGATTATAAAACCTGTCTGCTTTATTTCAGTGCATCTTAGTCAAAATCAAGCAGCTATTAGGTATAAAGGGTTAGATTTAGAAGTTCTCTAGGGTTACTTGTCACTCTCTCTTTCTTTTGTTTTTGGAGGAGGGTCTTAATGTCTCTGTTTCTCCTTTCTATATTGCTTGTCCTTGAGCATTAAAAGGTATGCCAGTGTTGTGTAAAATCTTATACTGCACAAAAGTGCAAATGTTTGAAGTATACAGGACCATTGTCTGTTTTATTGCTCATGGCACACCCATAATGGCAAATGCTTGTGTGAGGGAATTCAGTGACCACTTGGGCTGTCTCTTTGTTTGATTTTGCAAAAGTGAACCTGAAAAGTAAAATTACTAAACATGGATAAAAAAGACAGATGACCAAGGGATTTATAATGGTTCACATCCATTTGCCAGATTTCATTGGGTCTCAAACCACAAGGGTTCTTGCCTGGAGGCAGTGTAGAAGCATGGAAAGGAAGGCAATCCATAAAAGCTTTTACTGTGCTCCTAGCTTCCTCTCTTGTTATTCCAAATTGTAATAGTAAAGCTCAAGCAGCCTGATGATATTTAGAACAAGATTTCTGGGCTTCTTGGAATAAAGGAGTATTGACCATCATAGTTAGAAGGCTATCTGCCTTTGAATTACCAGCAAAAATGGGACCTCGATGTCCACTATGAGAGTGGACATGTAATATAAATCTTTCCTGGATGCTTTCTCACTTGCTCTTGAAGTTTCTTAAAGTGCTGATATGCATTAGAGGCTGCAAATTTTATTTGGGCTGTGGCAATTCTTTTTACCACACCTACTGAATAGGCTGAATCAGATATTATATTTATGTCTCCTGGATAATAAGTAAGAGCTAGAATGATTGCATATAATTCATTCTGCTGAGTGGACTGAAAAGGAGTTTTGACTGCTCTCTTTATAGTTAAGTCATGAGAGTATACAGCACAAATATTACGTTTGTATGCATCTGTAAAGATTGTTGGTCCTTTAAGAGGAACTTTAGAAACTTTTTCTTCAAGAATCCATCGCCACCATGTAATAGTCTAGTTATCTTGTAAATGGAGAGACCCATGTGTAAAATTCCAGTTTCCTATTAATAAAATTTGCCACTCTGGCATGGTCTCACAGCATACATTAATTCTGTGTATTGTTATAAAAAAAGGTGTATATTTGCAGGTCTTGTCCAGATAATTGTACTGTTTGCTCAATGGCCTTTAATAAAAATTCTAGCCGCAAGCACTGGATAAGGAGTAAGGGTTTGTTTGGTTGTGCTGGAGGTTCACCTACTGATCACACTGCCTTACGAAGGACTGCTGTGGGTGCCTCTTTGTGTGCCAAAAACTGATATTTCCAAGGGTTTTGAGTGATTCTTTCAACCATTACTGGGATAAAGCCAGTTCAGCTTCTCTCAAAGCCCTTAACATTTTTTTTTTTGTAAGTTGGCATGGTGGAGTTTAAAGCACTGTCTCCCCTTTAAAATATCATATAATGGTTGTAATTTTATATAGGTAGTCAAGCTTCCAACACTGGTCGCATCCATTGATATCTCCTATCAATTTCTGAAAATCATTTAAGGTGTTTGCTTCTCTGTTCTTAAGGACAGTTTTGTAATTGTAAGCACCTTAGGGTATACTTCATATCCTAAATATTGAAAAGGAGCATGTCTCTGAATTTTTCTGAGCTACCCCTGCTAATTCCACTATGCTTCCCAATCCCACTTCCTCCTCTGTACAGCTAAGTAACTCTTATGGGTGCTAAGAACTTACAGCATCTAGCCTGCCAGCTAAGGGCGTGCCCCAACCTCATGGCCAGCCCCTTCACTGGATCATTGAAAGCTCTGAGGAACTTGTTTTTTACATGCCTCCTAGTGTACAGCAATACGTAACTGAACGAAGCACAGGGGGAGTTACACATCCCTCTGTCCATTGTCCAGGCTGTCCTTGAGGCCTTTCTAGCTTGGCAGGATCTGGAAAAATTATCCTCTGTTGGCCTGGTCTTCAAGAATCCAGGATCACCTGCACACCTTGATGGGGATATTGGTGAAGGTCAGAGAGCACAGGCCAGAGACAGGGTCATGGGGCCTGGTGCTCAGAGAGAGAGAGAGAGATGCTACCTTAACTCCAAAGTAAAACAAAGCAAAAGGAAGAGATTGGAAATAGATTAGTAAGCAGCAGCATGCAAAAGATAGAATCCTGGGCTGGGAGTCAGGAGGCTCCCATGTCCAAGAGTCTTTAATCAATCCTCACATCCCCTGTGCCTAGGACTGCAACTTGTCCCCAGGAGCAGATCAGACACAGAATTTACAGAACATTCATTTATTTCCTCCTTTGGCCTCTCCCCTTCCCGTAGCAGTTTCCTGTCCTAAATCTGAGAATGTTGAAGGTGATCTTCAAGACCCTCTCCAGCTTAGAGATGCTGTTATGCTAGGAGGCTGAGGCGGAGGCAAGGGGGACGGACTTTCCTGAGCCTTCATGGCCCAAGGAGGGCCCAGATAGGAACCTTTCCATATCCTGGGTTCTCTGTAGTTTCAGCCTTACCACTAAGAAACCTGTGTGTCCCAGAATAAGTTCTGGGCCAACTTCAGCAGGTTCATGGGACTCGCTCTTAGGTCATCCTCCCTCAGCTCTCTAAGGATTAATTTCCCAAGAGAATTTAGTTAGAAATATTAGAGTTTTCTGACCTTTCTGCTCCATTTTGGTGGAATTTACACTCCCTCTGATGGGCCTTTTAAGAAGTTTAGAGGGAGAACATACTTCCTTTCATACAAAGCTTCTTCCTTGTATCCAGTAAGACTAAGGGGGATTGGCCAAGCATCTGACAGGGCCGAGGTCGGCCACCTGAGGTGCGGTGAGGACATGCTGGGCAGTGAGCATGGACAAGCTGGGCAGTGAGAAGGCTCCTGGGAAGGAAGGCCACAGCTGGCTGTCTGGGAAGGTGCCTTGGCAGCCCCTAAGGATCTTATGCCTGATGTGGCAGAGTCACTAGTTTTGGACTTAGAGCTAAAACCGTGTCCAAGTTATCAACTGTGTGACTCATTAGCAAGTCACTTAAGGCCTCTGTGCCTCCTGTAAAATAGGATATTAGTGCTCACCTCACAGTATTTGGGGGTCAAATAAGACCATCTATGTAAAAGCTCCTTGTAAAGCGTAAGGTGTTGCACAGAGGTGAGCTGTTCCATGTTTATAGAGCGGCAGGTACTAGTATAGGGGCTTGGGATTGAGGGGCAGAGGAGGACAATAAGACTTGGAAGAAGTGCTTTCTGCTCAGTGCCCCAAGCAGGTCTGACAAGAGCTATGGATGAAGGATCATGGGAGAGAGGAGCAGGACACGGGCCACTTGGAGACAAGACACTGCTCACTACCCACTATGGGTCATGGTGGAAATAGCCCAGGTTTGGAGTCAGAGGGTCCTGGATTCAACTCCTTCCTCCCTAAGTGATTTTAGCCAAGTCCCTTCCTTTTTTTAGCCTCTCAGTCTCTTCCTCTGTAAAGTGGGAGGATGGCACTAAAGGATCCTCAGCTCCTTTTCCAGGGAAAAATCAGGATTCCATCACCCCTGCATGGCCCCAGGTCTCTACCTTTTTTGTGTCTCTCCAACCCACCCATCACACTATTAGGAAAATAGTCAGAAGTGTGCCTGGATCTGGTCCTATCACGCCTCTCCTCAAGAATATTCAAGAACTCACAATTACCTACCACCTCAGACCCCTGCACTCCTGGAGCCATCTGTCCCGATCCCACTCCTTCCCACCCATGTCATATCCTCTGGCCAACCTTCATGACCATCTGCCTCTGAGACGTGCCCCTGCTGGCCTAGGATCACAGGTCAGAGGGTTACAGTGAGCTCGCAGGGAACTCAGGGTCTTCAGGACTCCTGGCTCCTCCCCTTCTGTGTCTCCTGGGGGCCTTGGGCAGTCAGCCTGAGGAAGCCTGTGGGCCCTTCTCAGAGTCATGGTTTTACATCCATGAAATGAAACACTCAGGGTTGGAAAGAAAATCACATTAGTGAAAACTGATGTAATTTTTTCCCATCCATGTTTATGGAGCTCCTGAAATCTTAGAACCTGATCCAGGTCAGAGCCGTCATCGGTACAGAACAAACTGAGCTCCTGTATTGTCGCTTGTCTTTGATCTAACAGACAGTAAGTAGCAGAGCTGGATTTGAACCCAAGCCCCAAGACTCTAAGGCCAACCCTCTCTCCCTCTCTGGCAGATGCTCCAAGCCCAGACCTTCCCTGACCAGCCCATGGCCCCAGAAGTGGGTCTGGATGGCAGGTCCCGCTGTCCTGATCCCAGAGTTCATTCCCTCTCCCACACTGCCTTTGCCTGGCAACGGTGACGTGCTGTCCAAGCGATATTCATGGAAGAAAGTACAGCCAGAGTCCCCGTAACTCACACCGAACTCTACTGTCCCTCCTTCTCCTTCCATCCCCTGCTGCTCTCATTGGCCAAAGCACCAGCACTGACCAGGCCAAGGGAGCTCCATGGCAGAGAAGGGAGGGATGGCAGCTGATGGCCTGAGATGCCCCAGGACGGTCACTCCTCATGGACACTGCCTGTGCTGCTGGCTCAGAAGAATGAATTCTGGGGGATGAGATGCCCCAACTACAGGAAGGGATCAGAAGGGATGGCCAATGGGAAGGGAGAAGCCAGAATAAGAGCAACCTCCTCATGGCTGAGAAGCCAGTCAGAGCCACCAGCAGCAGGAAGGAAGGGAATCCCACCAGCCCAAAGACCTCGTGCTCCTTGGGAAAGACAACACAGCAGCCCAGAAGCCAAACCCAGAAGCCAGTGCTCTGACATGACCCCTTCTGGTCTTAGGGAATCCCTGCAGAAAGCTGGGGGGGGGGAGCAGGGCCCTCCTGAGTGTTCTGACTCCCTGGAGGGCCCAGGTTGGCGCAGCCTCCTCCTGTCTGCATCCTCCACCACCCTTGTTTAGAGCCTTAATATTGTAGCAAACCTGACTTCAAGCACAAAATGATAAAGGACAAGCCATAAGTGATAGGGGATTTCCTAGTTTACCTTTTCTTCCTTTCTTTGTCACCTCATTCCCTCCCTTCATGCATTCACCCTGGAGAATCCTGCAGAGACTCTCTTCCTGCCCGGCTCAGCTCACCTTCTACCTCCCCCAAGAAGCCTATCCTCCTGCCTCCTGCCCCCGGTGACGGCCCCCTCCCCAAAGGATCTTAGAGTCCTTTATCCTGCCCTGGGCCACCTCACTGCCCAATTCCCACCTGGTGGGAACAGGAGCAGGTCCAATGGAGCCTCCAGTTCCCATCCCTTGTGACCCTCAGAACAGCTGGAGAAGCAGGGAATGCTAGGCAGCACCGCCATTTTGCAGACAAGGCAATAGTGACTCACCGGAAGTCACCCAGTAAATGATGGAGCTGGGATCTGAATCCAGATCTCCTGATCCCAAGTCTAGGACTCTCTTGCTCCCTTGGCCCTTTTCCTTTAGCAGAATCTGGAAGCCCTGGGAGAAGCCAGGTCACCTTGTGTCTGGTGAAGGGCTAATCCCTTGTTTCTTCCAGGCCTGAGAAGACTCTACAGGGAAACTGAGGCAGACTTGGCCCCACACAGGTTCCTTGTCTCAGCCCATCACCGGGCCCTCTTGTTGTCCTCTTTCTGCCCAGGCTCTTCAGTGTTCAGTGGGCTGAGGTTCCTTCCTGGATCCCAACTACTCCAGTGTCCTGTGCCGAGGAGGGCAGTCAAGCCCCCAGCCGGGGAGACCTCCCCAGTGACCTTGTCTTTAACTAGTGGGCCTGCCCGGGAGCCTAGCAGATTTTTAACTGTCTTACAGAAGATGAACTTTAGGAACAAGTTGCCTGGCTCAGGCACAACTGGAAGGAGCCAGACGCCCCTCCAAGCCCTCAGGGCTCTTCTTACTTTCAGAGTATGGTGTGGGAGAGCTGGGAGGAAGCAGGAAGTTACCCCCCCCCCCAAATAATAACAGTTTAGGACTCAGAAGCTAATGACCTCTGACCTCTCCAGTACTCCCAGTGACCCATGATCACACTGATCTAGGCTGGAGGGGCTCTCACCTCCTTGGCCCACATTATGTGGGAGGGGGCTCATGCCCTGCATTCTCCCTGCTCCCATAGGGGAGCTTCTCACCCCAGACTGAGGGAGCGAATAGGAGTGAGACATGGCCCAGGAGAAGGGCAGCACTTACCATACACTGTTAAATGTCCTTCTGCACCTCTTATGGGGTTTTCAGAATCAAAAATGGCTACAATGTAGTTATCAGAGTCACTGAGGGTGAGGTCAGGGATGAACAGGGAGCCGTTGGGGAACACCTTCTGCCTGATGCCTGCAGGCTCCTGCTCTCCAGTTTCAACCGTGTAGTGAGCGACCCGGTTGTAATATGCTGAAAAGTTTCTGTACCAAATATAGATGAGAGCCTGGCCTGAGAAGCCCTGGATGTCCAAGGTGATGCTGCGGTTCACTTCTCCATAGAGAGGGTTTGGAAGAAGAGAGAATTGAGCAGACATTGGCTGGATCCAGCAGCTGAGGATGGAGGCTGAGAGGGGAGGAAGGAGACAGAGGTCAGCAGGGTCCCTCTGCCCTCCTAGGAGACCAAGGCCACTGAGCTGTCCCTGACAGAAGGGTGGGGGCTGCTCTGCCTGCCTCGGGGGCTGCTGGGAGCTCAGTGGGGATGTTTACAAAGATTCCTGGGCCTGCACATCACATGAAGACAATCGGAGTCTTTGGTAAATGACACATTTTCGGCTCCCTCCTCTGGCTTGTTTCAGAACAGATCTGCCAGTGTGCTGGGCAAGGCAATGGAGGCAGAAATGAAGCAACAAAGTGTTGTGGTTGAGGACGAAAACCAGACTTCAGAGATTCCTGAAGCCAGTGCTCTCAATTTACAAACAAAGAAACTGAGGTCCAGGTATGCAGACACCATATGAAATAGGGTTATTTCATGAAAAAATAGGAAATGACTTGAACCCAGATCTCCTGGCCCCAGAGCCACGAAGCGCCTTTTCACTAAACCCTGGGAGTATTTTAAGGCTGACACTTTGGCTCCCAAACATCACTGGCAGGAAGGTGGTGTTTAGGGGCAGCTAGATATAGCACCAACCCTGAAGTCAAAAGGACATGAATTCAGATCTGGTCTCAGACACTTAACACTTCCTGGCTGTGTGACCCTGGGCAAGTCACTTAACCCCATGCCTCAGGAAAAAAAAAAAAAGTGTTGTTCCAGGTAAACCCAAGCTAAGAGTCTAGGGGACCTGACCATGGTCATGAAGCCCGTACACATCAGAGCTGGGATCCACACCCAGGTCTCCTCTGACTGTAAAACTTCCCTTCCCCCCTTCAGAGGTAGCTCCGTTCCAGCACTGGACATTGCCCTGAATGTCAGGATGGGGATGGATAGCCTTGAGCTGCCACTACTTCTCCTCTGCCCCTGGCTCAAAGACCCCTGTCCACCTTCTCTAGACCATGTCTAGGACAGAACCCTGGGACTGGTCCCCTTCCCCCTGGTCCCCATCTCCATCTGGTTCAGAATCCCACCAGCTGCCTCTGCCCTCCCCCGGGCTCCTGAAGAGCTGGTGTCTCACCTGTGATCAGCAGCCCCCTCCAGGGACTGAGCATCCTGCACTGAGGCTCTGAAGGGCTCTCCATGGGGCTGGGCTGTGGCTGTGTCACCCCGTCTCCTTCCCAGGAATCTCTCTGCTTTCCTGAGCTGTGTCTTCCCTGTACAGGCTCAAGGGCAGACCCTGGAGGTGTCCCTGCTGCTGTCCAGGCTAAGGCTGTCCCTGGGGGCAGCCTGGAGCTGGGTCTCTTGGTCTCCTCCTTCTCTGGAAGACTGAGGTCTCTCTTCAGAGCTGGAGCTCTTCTATCTGCCTGGATCACAAGGGTCCACAGGGCAGGGACTTAGCCTCTGACTTTCTCCTCCCTCCTCCCTATTCTTTCCTCCCTTCTCTCTCCTCCTCTTTCTTCCCCTCCCAGCTGCTGTGGTTTCCTGCCTCTCCTGGGGAGCCCCTCGCCCGCACAGATCCCCCCCACTGTCCATGGAGAAGTGGTTCTTTCCCCCAGGGGAACATGGATCAGTAAGAATTACCTACTGTCCAGTAGAACTGATACCTGACCCCAGTTGCTTTATTTCCCTCCTGGAGTAGACAGTGTTTAGACCCCAAAAGATTCACAGAGAATGGAGGCAGAGGCAGTGAATATACTTGGGGTCTTTAGGACCTCTGGGTCCTATCTCCCCTCCCTTCCTTGTCAGGCCAGCCCAGTGCCCTGACCCTTCCTCAGGGGGTTTACTGTGGCTTCTGGGAGGAACCAACAGGGCTGGGGAGTGGGAATAAGAGATGATGCTGACTAGAGCTGCTTCCTTCCGCCCAGTGCGAATAGAACTGGACACACCTCCTGAGCTCCCCAGCAATCCTCTCCCCCCCTCCTCAGTTGAGAGAGGGCTCATCCGGACCCACCAGGAAGGGAATTCAACCATAGCCCTTCAGACAACTAACCACTGCCTCACTTCAACTGTATGATGGGTACTAGCATGTCTTACCCAAGCTCGCTAAGAGGATCAAATGAGACAATATCTGGAAATCATTTAGCTCAGTGAAGGAGGAGCACTAGCCAGCCTTTGGGAGGAGGGAGTGGTGAGGGCACAAAAACTTGAGCCAAGACGGCTCTGGATGGGGCTGATTGGGAATTATGGAAAGGGGGACAGGTCTAAGAACTCAAGGGGCCTTTGGTGAGGTTGGTCAATAACACTTTGTAGGTACCTACTAAGTTCCAGGCAGTCTAAATACTGGGGTTACAAAGAAATGTAGAAGTCCCTGCCTCCTAATGGAGAAGACTCTACCAGTAAGACCAATGGAGGATAATTTGGAGAACAGCTGAGGGAAAGCCCCAGCATTAAGGAGGGAGGGGTAGAGGAGACTTAAAGCAAGTTGGGAGTGAAGAGTAGGAGCTACAGACCCAGTTTGGCAGTGTCCCTCAAATCTTGAGTCTAAACCTTGTCTGAGCTCTCTCCTGGGGCATGGAGGGCAGAATCTCCACATTCCCCCCTTTGTGGCTTGTAGTCTAAGAAGGGAAGAAAGACTCATTAAAAACCCCATTTTGCTAAAGACAATAAAGACAATCTTGTAAGTCTGCAAGATCGGCCCAGATTTCCCAGGGTGGAAGAGGAGTGGGTGAGGGACTAGCTCCTGCTCACACAGGGAATGAATGGGGACCAGCTTGGGAGTTTCAGAACATTAAGCCAAGGGCTGTGGATTTGTGAGGTCTGAGGGACAGGAAGAGGAAATGTGGGTCAAGAGGCCAGATGCAATGGCATTTCTTCCCCCCACAAGAAAAGGTGAAATCACAAATCATATTACATCAATAGGATTATAATACTCCCTGAGGTAAGCAAGGAAGGGCACTGAAGGGACTATTGAAGTTCAAGTGGCAAGTAGACTTTTGCTACAGTCTTACCCCATTCCCAATAAGATGTGGAGTGAAACAAGGTTGCCCACTATCACCGTTACTATTTAATATTGTATTAGAAACGCTAGCTTTAGCAATAAGAGCTGAGAAAGAGATTAAAGGAATAAGAATAGTAAAATGAGGAAACCAAATTATCACTGATGACATGATGGTATACTCTAGAGAACCCCAGAGTCTTCTACTAAAAAAGTTATTAGAAGTAATCCACAACATTAGCAAAGTTGCTTTTATTATAAAATAAACCCACATAAGTCATCAGCATTCTTATATATCACTAACAAATCCAACAGTCAGAGTTACAAAGAGAAATTCCATTTAAAGTAACTACTGATAATATAAAAATATTTAGGACCTATCTGCCATGGCACCCAGAACCTTATGAGCAAAACTACAAAACACTTTCCACACAAATTAAGTCTGATCTAACCAACTAAAAAAATACAATGCTCTGATTAAGGAGTAAATATAATAAAGATGACAATATTACCTAAGCTAATCTATTTATTTAGCGCTATACCAATCAGACTCCCAAAAAAACTATTTTAATGACCTAGAAAATAACAACAAAGTTCATATATGGAAAAACAAAAGGTCAAGAATTTCAAGGGAATTAATGAAAAAAATCAAATGAAGGTGGCTTAGCTGTACCAGATCTAAAAAATTATATTATAGAGCAGCAGTTACCAAAAACTATTTGGTATTGGCTAAGGAATAGATTAGTTGATCAGTGGAATAGATTAGGTTCAAGGATAAAACACGCTATAGCAACCTAGTCTTTGGATAAACCCAAAGATCCCAGCTTTTTTGGGATAAGAACTACTGTTTGATAAAAAATTGCTGGAAAATGAAACTAATATGGCAGAAACTAGGTATTGATCCATACTTAACACCGTACACCAAGTTAAGGTCAAATGGGTCAAGGACCTAGGCATAAAGAAATGAAATTATTAATAAATTAGAGGAACACAGGATAGTTTACCACCTGTGAAAGGTCTTGCGACCAAAGAAGAACTAGAGATCATTACCGATCACAAAATAGAAAATTTTGATTACACCAAACTGAAAAGTTTTTTGTACAAACACAACTAATGCAGACAAGATTAGAAGGGAAGCAATAAACTGGGAAAATATTTTAAAGTCAAAGGTTCTGATAAAGGCCTCTATTTCCAAAATATATAGAGAATTAACTTAATTTATAAAATCAAGCCATTCTCCAAATTGAAAAATGGGCAAAGGATAAGGAACAGACAATTTCTGTATAACAAATTGAAACTATTTCTAGTCATATGAAAGATGCCCAAGTCACATAATCAGAGAAATGCACCACACAACTCTAAGATACCACTACACACCCGTCAGATTGGCTAAGTATGCAGGAAAATAATGATGTGATTAAGTTGAGGGGATGCGGAAAACGACATTGATGCATTGTTGGTGGAGTTGTGAACGAATCCAACCATTTTGAGAGTAGTTTGGAACTATGCTCAAAAGACACAAACTGTGCATACCCTTTGATCCAAAGTATAGTGTTCCTACTGGGATTATATCCCAAAAGAGAGTTTATAAAGAAGGAAAATCTCATGTGCACAAATGTTTGTTGCAGCCCTTTTGTAGTGGCTAGAAAACTGGAAATCAAATGATGTCCATCAGTTGAGAATGGCTGAATAAATTGTGGTATATGAATATTATGGAATATTACTGTTCTGTAAGAAATGACCAACAGGATGATTTAGAAAGGCCTGAGAGACTTACACGAACTGATGCTGAGTGAAATGAGCAGGACCAAGAGATCATTATATACTTCAACAACAATACTATATGATGATCTGGGTTCTGATGGACCAGGCCATCCTCAGCAACAAGATCAACCAAATTATTTCCAATGGAGCAGTAATGAACTGAATCCAGCTATGCCCAGAAAAAAAGAACTCTGGGAGATGACTAAAACCATTACATTGAATTCCAATCCCTATATTTATGCCCACCTGCAGTATTTTTTTGATTTCCTTCACAAGCCAATTGTACAATATTCTCAGAGTCTGATTCTTTTGTACAGCAAAATAACGTTTTGGTCATGTATACTTATTGTGTATCTAATCTATATTTTAATATATTTAACATCTACTGGTCATCCTGCCATCTAGGAGGGGTGGGGGGTAAGAGGTGAAAAATTGGAACAAGAGGTTTGGCAATTAATGCTGTAAAGTTACCCATGCATATATCCTGTAAATAAAAGGCTATTAAATATAAAAAAAATACTCCCTGATGTAAGTATGAAGGCATTGAAGGACCACGTTCAAGGCAGATCTTGTTACAGTCTTACCCCATGTAGAAGTTTTTTGAAACTTCATCTTTACTATATCTAAACAAAAAACTAAGTTATGATGTCAAAAGCCCAAGATTAGATTTCCCTCCTCAAAGTATCACCTCACTGTAGATCTTACAACTCTTTTAGGTGCTAACCTTCTAGAATTAACTCAACAGTCAATGATTAGTCTCTAAACTTCTACACTTGTTCTCCATCAGTCAATGATATACTTCCACCTCTCAGCATTTCCTTTTTTTTGCTTTAAGGTGTCTTTCCTCCTAGTTAATTGTGAGTTCCACTAGGAACTTGTCTTTCCCTTGTTAACCACTAAAGCCCCTTTCCTGCCAAAGACAATCATGGATTTTACCAGCTCTTAGCAATGTAATAAAATCTTTTGCCCCTTGGATTTTATTGGTCGATGTTTCCAGATTCTTTTGGGATGATTTTATTAAATCCACACAACATTTTGGGGTCCCAACTCACCCGGGTCATCTCCACTCCCCCCCTAAACCGACAACCCGAGTCCCAGAGAAGCCCTCCTAGGAAAATCTCCTATTGAGTTGGATGACAAAGCAGCCATTAATCACGCATAAAATTGTGGTCCTGAGAACAATGCTTGGGATGGAGGAAGGCCTAATAAATCTCACTCTGCATTAGTATGGGAGGTATTACACATAATTACACAAATTACCTAAGCACATCATAACACAGGCTAGTAGTAACAAATAACATGAATCAACATGAGGAATTATCCATGTCCTTAAGTCCTAGAAATAGTCCAAAAGGAATTTGTTGTCCATAACTTAATGTGCCAGAAATCTAATAATTCCTGCAAGTTTTGAAGTTCTGCAACAGTCTTATCAATAATTTTTTATCTCAGGAAATCCAATGATTCTTGTTGTTTCTGAAGTACTATAACAGTCGTCTTATCAGCCATGCTCTTTCAGTGTCAGATGTTTCTTAGGTCTTCTCCTTTGTTTCGAGGTTTTTCTCTTTTTTTCTGTCTTACTCCAAGTGCTCGTTGGCACCCATCTGATTCCTTCTCCATCTGTAGAATACAAGCAAACCCTCTCTCCCAAGCAGTTAACCTATCTAGTCCCTTCTATTTACCACTTTCTAAATCTCTTTCATCACTCAGCAATTACATTGATCTCCTCACACTGACACTGCCCTACTCTGCTGTGCTCATTCTCCCCAATTGTAATCCCTTTCTGTCATCTCATTGCTTTTCTGCTAATTGATCATGTAATCCCTTTCTCCTCTTTCATTGCTTTTTTGCTGATTATTCACATCAGAGTCTTCAACTTCTAAAGGTGTAACCTTGGCTGCCATCATGCCCCACCTGTCTTTTGTATCTTAGAGCTGGGCCCTGCCGTTAATTTCCCTGGATCAATTTACATTCTGAGGCTCAGTGGAAGCCCTTGAGGCATTTTGGACATAGGGTTTTAGGTCTTCTCCTCACCCTGTCCCCTTTGATTAAAGATCATTATCCACAAGTACAACAAGACTATTTTGTCATTTTTTCCCGTCATCTTGTAGCCAATCTGACAGGTGTGTAGTGGTATCTCAAAGTTGTCTTAATTTGTATTTCTATGATCAATAGTGATTTGGAGCACATTTTCATGACTAGAAATTGTTTCAGTTTCTTCATCTGAAAATTGTCTGTTTATATCCTTTGACCATTTATCCATTGAAGACTGGCTTGAATTCTTATAAATTTGAGTTAATTCTCTATATATTTTAGAAATGAGGCATTTATCAGAACCTTTGAATGTAAAATTATTTTCCCAGTTTATTGCTTCCTTTCTAATCTTATCTGCATTAGTTTTGTTTGTTCAAAAAAACTTTTAACTTGCTATATAATCAAATTATATATTTTGTGATCAATAATGATCTCTGGAAGAAATTAAGAACAGTTCTGTTTCACCGGGCAGGACAGTCTGCTGAATCCCAGACCGGCATAGAGAGTCAGGATCAAAACTTGAGTGGAGAGTCAGAGGTGTAATTCCTATGCACCTGAGAATCTTTCAGAGCCTCAGGCCACTGTCCGTTAAAGCAGGTGGTTTAACAGATTTGCTTTTGTTAGAGACAAATTGTAAAACCACTGAGCCCTGGAAGAACTTGGACTCAGCCACCATTACCTGCACTGAAAATCAATCAGCAGAACTGCCCCATGGCAAATTAAAGCAGCTGTTAGTGGCATTTTGCATTGAACAGACCTAAGACTGCACGAATAAAAACAAAAAGAATCCTCACCATAGACAGCTTTATGGAGAGAGAGAAAAACAGATCTCAAAATCCTGATGTTTTCTAAAGGCAAAGCAATCCTAGAAGAAGTCCAAAGAGAGACATGGGCTGGTCCCCATTTCACAAGACTTTCTTTGAAAATTGGTGCAAAGGATCTTGAAAGAGAGTTAGAAGAAAAATGGGAAATGAAATGAAGGTTGCAAGAAGGAATGGAAAATGGAAAAGAATGCAATGAACAAATAAAATTTAATTAGGCAATTGCAAAAGGAGCTAAAAAAGGTAACTGAAAAAAACAACACACTAAAAATTAGAATGAACAAATGGAAGTGAATAACTCAATAAGACTTAAAGAATCAGTCAAACAAAAACAAAAAAATAAAAAACTAGAAGAAAATATAAGATCTCCTAGGAAAAACTACTGACATGCAAAATAGTCTAGGAGAGACAATCTAAGGATTACTGGGCTTCCTGAAAGCCATGATGAAAAAAAGAACCTGGACATTATCTTACAGGAAATCATAAAAGAAAACTGCTCTGATATTTTAGAATCAAAAGGGAAAATAGCCATTGAAAGCATCCACGATCATCTCCCAAGAGAGCCCCAAATTAAATCCCCAAGGAATATCATGGTTAATCTCTAGAACTAGCATACCAAGGACAAGATATTGCAGGCAGCCAGGAAGAAACAATTTAAATCCCAAAAAGGCACAATTAGGAATACCCAGGACATAGTAGCTTGTACTTTAAAGGATCAAAGGGGCTGGAATCTGATATTCCCAAAAGCAAAAAAACAAAACAAAACAAAACTGGGATTACAGCCGAGAATAAGCTATCCAGCTAAAGTGAACATTATATTTAGGAAGAAGATGGACATTCAATGATCAGAATTTCACCTATTTCTGATGAAAAGACCAGAACTGAACAAAAATTGGCTTTCCAAACACAGAACTCAAGAGAAGCAAGAGAAACATAAAAAGGTAAAAAGAAAAGAAGTCTTGAGAACTATATTTCTGTTATGGGTTTCCTTAGAAAATGTGTTATAATTTGATTTTATTATGATGATATGAAAAAAAAACTTTGTGATGACTGTGTATTTAAAATCAGCTGGAGTCAGGAATTCAGGTTAGGGGAAAATCTTTGATCTTTTTTTTTATTCTTAGTCGAGGTGAAGAAGGATCACACTGCAATGAGCATCTTGGACAAGAAGCCAGCTAGCAGTCTCCACCTCTTCCTGTCCCTCTGCCTTCACCCACCAAAATTGTCATTAGGACTTGCACAGTGGGTGGAGGCCATTCTTTCTCCAAGCATATATATTAATAGTGTATGGTCCAATTACTATTTAGCCTCACATCTTTGGTACCTCAGTGCATCATCTCCAGCTTCAGCCCATTACATCTCCTGCTTTCTTTTGTTTTAGAACACAGGTGGTCATGCCATTTCTGACTCCTCAGGGAAGTCAGAGCCCCCAAGGGGAGGTGATCACACCTTCTCTGACTTCTCAGGAAAGGAGGTGAAAGCACCGAAAAGCAGGTGATCACGACTCCCCTGACTTCTCAGGAATGGAGGTGAAAGCACTGAAAAGGAGATGATCACGCCCTCCCTGACATCTCTGTAATGGAGATTAAAACACCAAAGGGAAGTGGGGGTTGCTGGTGGGTTTCTGGGCTGAAGGGTCTTATTGTGCAAAAACCCATCAGCATGGGAGGTATTACACAAACACATAGCAATAATGCAGAGGCGATTAGTGATGATCCTTCCCTCAGTCAGTGCAGGCTCGATGTGGTGTAACAAACATGAATTGTACACACAAGTAGCGGTATAACAAACAATATAACTCAACATGGTGTTGTAAAAGCTTGCCAGAAGTCCTAGAAGGAGGGTATGTAAACAACAGTTACACATACGCCATCTTCAGCAGCCAAGAGATAGTCCAAAACCAATCTGTTGTCCATTGCTTCACATGTCAGGGAATCCAATGATCCCTCCAAGTTTTTGAAGTCCTGCAACAGTCTCTATATGTTAAAGAATCCAATCATTCCAGCAGATTTTGAAGTCCTGTATCAGTCTTATCATTTGTCAGACAATCCAATGATTCCTGAGGGCTTTCTGTCTTATGTCCTGTGAGAATCCAATGATTCCTGGAGGCCGCCCAACAATCTTATCATGTCTCAGAGAATCCAATGTTTCCTGAGGGTTTTGAAGTCCAACAATTTTCAGTGTCCATGAGTCAAACACCATAACTGCTCTTTTCATTGGTTAGCAATCAGCAACGTGAACCAATCTAACATTTCTCTTGGCCTCTCCTTCATTTCAAGGGTCTGTTCCATCTCTCTGTGATGGACAGGGCAAATACGTCTCATTGGCACCCATCTGATTCCTTCTCCACCTGTAGAGATACAAGCAAACCCTCTCCCCAAGCAGCAACTCATTCGGGTCCCTCCATTCACCACTCTCTGGCTCCCTCCACATCACCTGGCGATTATCTAAAGATAGTGATGCTGCCCGCACTGGGCACTGCCCTTCTGGTGGATTATAAAACCTGTCTGCCGGAGCCAGTGCATCTTAGTCAAAAATCAAGAAGTTAATAGTATAAAGGGTTAGATTTAGAAGTTCTCTAGGGTTACTTGTCACTCTCTCTTTCTTTTGTTTTTGGAGGAGGGTCTTAATGTCTCTGTTTCTCCTTTCTATATTGCTTGTCCTTGAGCATTAAAAGGTATGCCAGTGTTGTGTAAAATCTTATACTGCACAAAAGTGTGCAAAATGTTTGGAAGTATAAGCAGGACCATTGTCTGTTTTTATTGCTCATGGCACACCCATAATGGCAAATGCTTGTGTGAGGAATTCAGTGACCACTTGGGCTGTCTCTTTTGCTTCTGATTTTGCAAAAGTGAATCCTGAAAAGTAAAATTACTAAACATGGATAAAAAAGACAGATGACCATGGATTTATAATGGTTCACATCCATTTGCCAGATTTCATTGGGTCTCAACCACAAGTGGTTTTGCCTGGAGGCAGTGTAGAAGCATGGAAAGGAAGGCAATCCATAAAAGCTTTTACTGTGCTCCTAGCTTCCTCTCTTGTTATTCCAAATTGTAATAGTAAAGCTCAAGCAGCCTGATGATATTTAGAACAAGATTTCTGGGCTTCTTGGAATAAAGGAGTATTGACCATCATAGTTAGAAGGCTATCTGCCTTTGAATTACCAGCAAAATAACTTACGTCCACTATGAGAGTGGACATGTAATATAAATCTTTCCTGGATGCTTTCTCACTTGCTCTTGAAGTTTCTTAAAGTGCTGATATGCATTAGAGGCTGCAAATTTTATTTGGGCTGTGGCAATTCTTTTTACCACACCTACTGAATAGGCTGAATCAGATATTATATTTATGTCTCCTGGATAATAAGTAAGAGCTAGAATGATTGCATATAATTCATTCTGCTGAGTGGACTGAAAAGGAGTTTTGACTGCTCTCTTTATAGTTAAGTCATGAGAGTATACAGCACAAATATTACGTTTGTATGCATCTGTAAAGATTGTTGGTCCTTTAAGAGGAACTTTAGAAACTTTTTCTTCAAGAATCCATCGCCAATTATGTAATAGTCTAGTTATCTTTAATGGAGACCCATGTGTAAAATTTGGAGCCTTGGCTAATAAAATTTGCCACTCTGGCATGGTCTCACAGCATACATTAATTTGTGTATTGTTATAAAAGGTGTATATTTTGCAGGTCTTGTCCCAGATAATTGTACTGCTTGCTCAATGGCCTTTAATAAAATTCTAGCCGCAAGCACTGGATAAGGAGTAAGGGTTTGTTTGGTTGTGCCGGGAGGTTCACCTACTCGATCACACTGTCTCCTTGATGAAGGACTGCTGTGGGTGCCTCTTGTGTGCCAAAAACTGATATTTCCAAGGGTTTTTGAGTGATTCTTTCAACCACATTGGATAAAGCCAGTTCAGCTTCTCTCAAAGCCTCCTTAACATTTTTTGTAAGTTGGCATGGTGAGTTTAAAGCACTGTCTCCCCTTAAAATATCATATAATGGTTGTAATTTATAGGTAGTCAAGCCTAACACTGGTCGCATCCATTGGATATCTCCTATCAATTTCTGAAAATCATTTAAGGTGTTTGCTTCTCTGTTCTTAAGGACAGTTTTTGTACTGTAAGCACCTTAGGGTATACTTCATATCCTAAATATTGAAAAGGAGCATGTCTCTGAATTTTTTCTGGAGCTACCTCTGCTAATTCCACTATGCTTCCCAATCCCACTTCTCCTCTGTACAGCTAAGTAACTCTTTAAGGGTGCTAAGAACTTTACAGCATCTAGCCTGCCAGCTAAGGGCGTGCCCCAACCTCATGGCCAGCTCCCTTTCTACTGGATCATTGAAAGTTTCCCTGAGGAACTTGTTTTTTACATGCTCTCCTAGTGTACTTCACATTTGCCATTCCCAGTGTCTATTGCATTCCTTCCTTTTGTCTGTAACTTATTTCCCTAAATAAACCTACCTTTTCTCAAAGATATTTGTAAATTTTTCACGTGATCACACCCCAACTTTTGGTGCCAAAACCCCATATCATAGACAACTTGTGGGATTTTGATTTTTGGCAGGCTGGGCATGCTAAAAATCAAGCAAGTTTAAGCATTGTTGTCCTTTTTACAGACTTGTGAATCACCAGAAGTTATTTTTCCTCATTTTGTAGAAGAAAAATTAGATTGAGAGAGATCAAAGGATTTTTTCAACATCATAGGACTGGCAAATATGATCCCAAGACAAGAGAGCCTTAGTACTTTGAGTCAGGGGCTGGAGATCAGTACATTATGGAAAATGGATTGTGTTTATTTCACCCTCTATTTCCTGTTATTGCAATTCTTTTCCTTTCTTCATGATGCTGCTATGTCAGTGTTTAATGCTACCTCCCTTTATTACTTTACAGTTACAAAAGAAAATTCTTGAGGCTCTGAATATTTTCAGGAACTCATCTCTTTCTCTACTCTTAAAAAAACCTTCATTAGGAATATTGTAAACAGTGATTAGCTAATTGATAAAGAAGAAACAGTTTTCTCTTGTCTCCTGTCAATGCCTATGCCAAAGATACATTCTTTCCTTTATACCAATTTAAACATCCTTTTTCTTGTCTAAAGAGATAATAATTTTCTGCATCCCAGCCGTATTAGATCTTACCCAAAATTATTTTGCTATTATTCTTTGTCAAATGCCTTATGAAGAGAGAATACACATCTTATATGTATGTAAACACATACAAGTATGATATACACATGTATGTGTGTGAGTTATGGAATTGTGACACCGGCCTGGGGACCCCATCACTGTTAGGGTATCTCTCACCCCTCAACATAAAGAAGGGGAAAAGTAAAGTATAAATTGGATTTTCCTAGATTTTCCCAAGACATGTTGAGGTAGATCACACCCTTCTACAGAGACCAGAGTTCTGTGAGAAGAATTTAAGGTTCTGGGGATTGAGGATGCAGGGACCCATCTGGAGAAAAACTGAGGCTGACCCTGGGGCATGGGGTGAAGGTTTAAGAGAGCCTGTCATTCTTCGGAGAGGCTGGATTGGAATACCATCTCAAGGAGCAAGTCTGGACATTCCTCTCCAAGGGAGAGAAGTTCAGAAGCTGTAACTTGGAAGTTTAACTTTGAAGAAAAATTCAACTTATTTTGAATCAAGGTGCCCCACAGGCAAACAGAAACACAACACGGAGACACAAAACAAGTACAGGCTCTCTAGGTATTCCCTGATCTTTCCAGAGAGCCAAGGTCACTTTTCCACAGGTTTTATTCATATTCTCCTTTAGAGAGGTTCAGGTGCACTAGTGGAGATCAGCTGCTGTCCTTAGAAGTACTCCAGAGGAGTCTGATGTGGAAGAGAGTTTCCATCTATCTCTATCTGGATTAGTACTGGGTAGATGATAGGAGACACAGTCTTTTGTATTTTGCTAATGCTTCCTGAAGGACACAAGGAGAGCTGCACTGAAAGATGGAAACTGGGTACCCAGCATGACTAAGACAGTCTCATTCATGACTGATCACAACTGCGCAGATGTTAGCTCTAATTCTCATCCATGAAAGCCTGGGGTTGGTTCTATTCCTTCCTGAGCTTTTCAATTGTGTTCTAGAGCCAGCCCAAGAGCTCTGTTTGGTACAGGACACTAAGGTGATCCAGGTCCATCTTGCAGCAGCACCAAGCAGGGAATCCAATGTAACAGAGAGGACTAATTTCTGTCATACCTACAGAATCAACCACAGTCCCAGAGATGGGTTCTTGGGTCCCCTGCTGCACTTACAATTCATTATCAAATGAACGTGTGTATGGAGCATCACAAATTTTATAGTTCTATATAAAGAGTAGATATTGTTAGCTATTATTATAAAAAATCCCAAAATCCATGAGTGAATTCAAAGATAATTGTTTCTAAAATAATTATGTTTTTATGAGCTGCAGCAGGAGTTAATGGTACTGTCCTCATCAGGGACAATTTCTTTCTCCCATGGATTGGGGAAGATAGCAGCCATCACTGGCCCTCATCCAATTTGTTTGCCGTGAATCAATTATGTCCTGATTCCCCATTCATCAGCTACTACAGAAGTTACAGCCTATCCAGAGTGCCTAATTCACCCATGGGGGATTGTGAATGATTATCCAAGATGTCAGTGTCCTTACTGAGGCATTTTATTTTGGCATCTGAGAGGACCCCACATAGCTGGGATGCAGGGAAAAAAATGAAGTCAACTAGAGCTGTCTTCCTCTGAATTGCCAACAAAAAATTGTGTTCATTTCATACAGCAGGAAAGTTATGCTTAATATTGTGCAAACTGGGCTTCAATAGCATGTGACCTGAGATTTATCAGAAGAGCAGGCTGGTTTTGAAGAGGCAGAAGAACTAGATGTGATATTGCCAGCATTTGCCGAGTTGTTGAAAAAGTGAGGGAGTTCCAGAAAACCTCTTCTTTTGCTTCATTGATTATACTAAAGTCTTTGAGTATGGATCATAAGAAATTGTGCCAAGTCCTCAGATATGGGAGTACAAGGACATTCCTCCCTCCCCCAATTGAAAAAATGTTTATAATGGGGAGAAGATTCAGATTTTTTAGTTAATTAATGTCAATGAGGAACCTATATGTAATTTAGTACTCAATAAGGAATGAATGATAGATTCAAGATGGTTAAAAGAGTGTTTCAAAGTTGTATATTGTCACCTTGCTTATTTAACTTGTATACAAAGTATAAAATGTAAAATGTCGGGCAAGTAGAGAAAGAAGAAAGAGTAGCACTTCACATGTTATATTCTTGGACTCAAAGATCATTGCAGATAGTGACTTTAGCCATTAAATTAAAAGATACTTCCTCCTTGGAAGAAAAGATATGGCAAATCTGTACAGCATATCAAAAAGCAAAGCTATCACCTTGCTGACAAAGGCTCTTATACTCAGAGATATGGTTTTTCCAGTGATAATGTATGTCTGTGAAAGTTAGACTGTAGGGAAACAGAGCACTGCAAAACTAATACTTTTGAATTATGGTTCTGGAAAGACTTTTGAGGGACAGTGGTAGCAGTGATCTAACCAGGGTCACACAGGAGGAAACAGAAAAGCAGGAATTCCAATGTATATCTGG
>NW_022290944.1:140302-213043 GCF_902635505.1 Sarcophilus harrisii | reverse complement strand
TGTGTGGAAAAAGCAAAGGGTCTTTTTATTCCCATGAAGTCTCTGAGAGAAAGTGGTAGAATTCCTGGGGCTGCAGCAGCAGCTAAGACTCCATGATTCCCCTCAAAGACTTGTAACCCAAATTCATTTGGGGCCAGGAATGAATGTATCCTTTTCCATAACTGTTTCCAGCAGCTAAGGGGCAGAGAACTGCTTCTGCTTAAAGACTCAGTCATGAGTGAATGGGGCTGGATGTGAATTGCAGCCCAGCAGCATCCACAGGTGGGAGGAGCAGCATCCACAGGTGGGAGGAGTAGCATGCACTGGTGGGATGACACTTCCAGAGGCTGACATATCTGCTGACAAATATCTGTCTTGTAGGGTAGGGCCCTCTGAAATCTGATTAAGACTTGTCTGGAAGATACTAATCTTATTAAAATGCATGGACTAAATCAAAACCAAAATAATAATTAGGAAAGTGTGACTAGAGAGGGCAGTAGATGTCCCCAAACCCTTTGAATCTAGCTGCTGATGAAGGTCAATATCCAGCGAGCCTTCTTGAGGATCGGTCAGCCCATAGACCAGTTTGTTGGCGGGTGTAGATGAAAAAGCACAAGAAATTATTGGCCAGAGCACAGAGACCCCCTTCAGAAGCAAAGAGGTGATCTAAAGTGATGCAGTTGTCAAAGTTGAAGGGACATTTGGAAACCTTTGAGTGGCTGGGAGTTGTTCTGAATGACTTTCTGGATGATTAAGACTAGCAATGACATCATTAAGTTCCAAATAACTTGAGTACAGACAAAGATGGTTCTCTCTTTTCCTAAAGAAGCAGCAAAATGGCTAAGGTCAAGGTGTGGGAGATAGATATTAAGGTGGGGGGTAGATTAATCAATGAGGCTGGCAGGTGGGTGTTGAGGAGCCACCAAGTACCTGTTTCCTAGGTTCCACATAAGCAATGATCCTCAACAATTCCCGTTTTTGTTGTAAAGAAGCTAAATGAAATTGGGTGCTCATTTGGCTGACAAGCTGAAGGAATACTCTCAATAATCCTGGCAAGCAGAGTAATGATAGCACAAGCACAATAATAGCTGGTCCAAAGGGTAACAAAACAGAAGTCATGTTGTCTAAAGTATTCAATTGTATGACAGATATGTTTTGCAACATTCCAGGATCGTTGCTGGTCTTTGGCTGTGTTCAGTGTTATTAATTATTGCATTTAAATCACTCATATTCAATGTGATATTAACTTAAGACACCAGATTTCAATTATATTTTTACCAAAGCATGTAGAAACATGACTAGTTTGCCTGTGAAGTTAAAAGTGGTCATATCTAAGGATAGGTTTTATTTTTTTCCCTTAACAGCATGGTCTTATTTGTAGTTATATCAGTAAGTTTGTCCTCCTAAGTCATACCCATGGTGGAAAAGGAAAGTAAGTCCAATATTGTGCAATGATTGTTATCTGAGGAATGAAAAAGCAGCATTGTCAGAGTCCCGACAGAACTTAAGCCTCTTCTTCTCTGCCTTCTTCTTCTTGACAGTTGCTGCCAGTTAGGAAGCCCATGAGTATATTGCGTGAAATGCTGTAGCAGCTGTTGGATCTTGTGAGATTTTTGCTTTCTCCCTGATGATGCGGATATATATGATAGTCTGTGCCATATATTGCTGCAGGGGTCTTGCTTGCCACATGGTCCTAATAGATTGTTTCACAGGGCAGAGTGGAGATGATGCCTAAGGCAACCCTGACAGGAGGGGATAAAACTTGTCTGTGAAGCTTAAGCCATCGCCATCAAACATCAGAAAATTAATGGTCAAGATAACATAAAATTGCTGTCTTGATGGTAAGTTGTGTCCTGTATTGTGTTGTTCATTTTTTGTTTTTGGAGAAGTATTCAATGTCTCTATGACAGCATTTCACAATTCCTTGACCTTGTGGATTATAAGGAATGCCAGTAAGGTGAGAAATGCATCTGTGTACAAAAAAGCTCGAATGGGGCTGAAGTAAAGGTGAGAGCATTATCAGTTTTTAACATTACTGGAAAGCCCATGGAATGTGCAGCAGCACAAAGATGATTTATAACGACCTGAACTTCCTCAGATCTGCTAATGTTAGCACAAGTGCTGTCAGAGAGTAAATTAATGTCCATAGGCCAACTCTTTAAAGCCTATAAAATAGCAAATAATTCATTTTGTTGTGTAGACTCAAAAGGTGCATCATACACATATTTTTAGTTGAGAGAAGGACAAAAACAAGCTGCTTTATTATTCTTAGTAGCATCAGTAAAAACATTAAGATCCTGTGAAATACACTTGTCAGTAATTGTTCTAGGTATCATCCAGGCCTATGTAGAATACAATTTTGCATTAGGTAAAGGAGAGCCATGCAAATAAGACAAGGAAAATTGTAACAATAACTGCCATTCAAATGATGTCTAAAACCAAAAATTTAGAAGTCCTGTAGAAAAAGGGATATATATGTTGAAATTACAGGACATCCTGTCAATAATAATCTGGCTATCATAGTAACATACGGGATTAATGAAGAGTTAAACTGCATCGGGGGTGTCATCCATTCTACCACAGTTTTTTTCTTGATGTAATATCAAAGTGTGATATTCAGGAGTATCTAACCCTAAAGCTTAACCCTTTGTCTGGGTCAATGCAACTTGTTTGAGTCTTTTCAATGCTTTGTACAACAGTTTGTAATGCTTTTATAGCTGATGAATTTGGTGCAGAGAATTTAAATCTGAATCTCCTCTCAAAATATCATATAAAATTTGTTGTGCATTCCTAGTTTTGGGCAAAGCCATTGTATGTCACCCATAAGCTTTTGGAAATCATTTAAAGTTTTTAATCTATCTTTTCTGATTTGCAATTTTTGTGGTCTTATAGCATCTGTTGTAACCTGAAAACCTAAGTACTGAAAAGGAGGGTCTTTTTGTACTTTCTCTGGGGCTATTTCCAAATTATGTAATTTTAATTGTCTTATTATTTCTTGTAAATCTTGCTCTAAGATAAAAGCATCCTTATGTCTTTTGATCTTTTGCTGACATCTGCATGGTCTGAAATTGATTAGCTAGTGCAGATATATAAAATGCATGTGTGCCAACAACTGAACACCTTCCCAACTCCTCTATAAAAACATCCTTATTCAAACCAGCCAAAGATGTTTTTACAATCTGCATTACAAATTTCTTGAGCCAGCTGTTTCAGGAGTACTTCTACTACTCCCTCATTACCAATTAATCTGGTAAGGAGCTCATTGAGGTCAATCAGAGAACAAGTCTTGTGGTCCCTCTGTGACTTTTTGTGAATGAAACCTCTCAGTCTTTCCTGTTTGGCGTTTTCATCCAAATATGTAGTGTTCTCTGGTTCAGTTTTCCTTGGACGTTTCTGGAGCAGCCTTCGTTCCGTTCAGTGATACCACACGGTAGCCAGGGGTTAAAGTCAAATCCTTTATTATACTCCTTCAAAGTCTTCTCTCCTTTCACCGGGGCCTGGTTGGCTTTCTTGAGGCCTATCTCCTCCTTGGTTCCGGAAGCTTGGAGGCTCCCGCCTGTCTTCTCACCCTCTGAAAGCTTCTCCTCTGTGGCTCTCAGTCCTTATATGCTCCACTGAAAATTATAAAACCAATCATTATATAACTAGGAAACCATTATTTGTTGTACAATTAAATCAATCATGCTGATATGCTAAATTAGATAAATATTGTCTCATCAATTCCACTGACTCAGTACCTTGTTTCAAATTCAGAGTTCTGGCCCATAACACAAGCACTTAAGGTACAAGAAACTATCTACTGATAAACCTCAATATGATATCTTATCTGCTCAGCATTAGAGTGTTACATTCCTGCCCTGCCAATATCTCAAATGTGGGTTGGTATCCTTGTGGGTTTCTGGCATTAATTCTCAATTGATCTTTCCATTTATCAATGTATTCTGTAGACCACTCATCATAGCCTGGCTCCTAACAAGCCTTTGCCAATGTTTTCCTATCATTAGGAGTCAATATCTCATATGCAATTTGCTCTAACATTATTCTGATAAACAGGAAAAAGGATTGTAGTCAGAGCAGGCTTATTTTAATTTTTTGTGGATGCCTACATCAAAAGATTCATACATTCATCTCTGTTGTCCTGGGTCATTGCGGTCAGATTTTTCTATGACCAGACAGGTGGCAATCCCTAAATCATAGACTACATTTGTACAATATTTAAAATAATGAAGATTTCCTTGACATACAATTTCTAGATATGGTCCTTTGTAATTAAAGAAAAATTACATGCTAAAATTTATTTTCTAAATGAGACTACAAAAATGATATATACATATATATATTTCTTATTACTACATGAATTGAAAAAACTGAGTATGCAATACAGCACAGAGATATTGCAAACAAATGTCAAAAAGCAGAAAGAATTCATACATTCTTTAAAAAAAAGACAGCCCCATTAAAATAATCACTGGTTCAGGGACAACCAACAAAAGACATAACCCTAACCCTAACCCTAACCCTAACCCTAACCCTAAATTCAAAAAGAGCCTTAATTAAAAAATCCCAAAGAAAGAGAACAAATTAGGGATTATAGAAACAATTAATACTTAAATTAAAGAGAATTATAATCAATCCATTAATAAACATTTGTCAAGCATCTACACTATGTCAGGCACTGTAAAGCACTTGGTACACAAAAGGGCCAAAAACAATCATTCTCCTAAAACAGTGGTTCTCAAACTTTTGTTTTCAGTATCTTTATCCTATTAAAAATTATTGAGGATCTCTCCAAAGCATTTTTGTTTATCTGGATTATATTAATAGATTTTACCATATTGGAAATAAAAACCTATTTTGAATTTGTAGACCCTCTAAAAGGGTTCAGAGATCTCAGGATTCTCTAGACAATACTTTGAGAACTACTGTCCTGAGGACCCAAATTTAATGAAAAATTAAGCAACATAACAAAATTTCTGGGATGAAATTAAAGTACTGCTGATAAGAAAAATTATTTCCTTAAAATACTGTATAAACAGGAGGCCTTCAGAATGGGCATCGGATATAGCTCTGGCCCTGGAGTCAGAAGAACCTGAGTTCAAATCCAACCTCAGACACTTAAAACTTACTAGCTGAGCTAGGGTGTAAGTCCCATAACCCCAATTGCCTCACAAAAAGCCACATATAAACAAAAAGAAGGGATTTATGGACTGAATGCGCATCTTTAAAGTGCAAAAGCAAAATAAGCAATCCAACTGTTGATAGTATAAAATATTTGAGGTTTATCTGCAGGAGAGTCAGGAACTATGTAAGTAATACTACAAAACACTTTTCACATAAATAAAGTCAGATCTAATCATGTGGAAAAATATCAAGTGCTCATGGATATGTGGAGTGAATATAATAAAGATGACAATATTACCTAAACTAATCTATTTATTTAGTGCTATTCTAATCAAACTTCCAAGAAACTATTTTACTAACCTAGAAACAAATAACAAAATTTCAAGAATTTCAAAAGAATTAATGAAGAGAAAAGCAAATGAAGGTGGCCTAGCTGTACCAGATCTAAAATATTATATTATAATTATTATATATTATATTATATATTATTATTATATATTATAAAGCACCAGTCATCAAAATTATTTGGTACTGGCTAAGAAATAGAAGTTATTAAGTGGGAATGGTTATATTCACAGAACAAAAATACCCCATGACTATAACAGTAATCTAGTATTTGAGAAACCCAAAATTTTAGCTTTGGAATAAAATTCTCTTTTGACAAAAACTGCTGGGAAAATTGAAAACTAGCATGGCAGAAAGTAGGCATAGACCACATCTAACGTTGTATACCAAGATAAGGTTGAAATGGGCTCATAGTTTAGACATAAAGAATGATACTATAAAAAAATTAGAAAATAGGATAGTTTACCTCTCAGACCTGTGGAGGAGGGAGAATTTGTGACCAAGAAGAACTAGAGATCGTTATTGATCATAAAATAGATAATTTTAATTATATTAATTAAAAGGTTTTTCACAGCCTGCAAACAAAACGAATGCAAAAGAAGTTTAAAGGAAACAATAAACTAGGAAAACAGTGTTATATCCATAGTTCTAAGTAAAAACTACATCTCCACAATATATAGGGAATTGACTCAAATTTATAAGAAATCAAGCCATTTCCAATTGATAAATGGTCAAAGGATATGAACACATAATTTTCAGATGAAGAAATTGGAACTATTTCTAGCCACATGAAAAGGTGTTCCAAATCATTATTGATTATAGAAATGCAAATTAAGATATCTCTGAGATACCACTACACACCTGTCAGACTGACGTTAAGATGACGGGGAAAGATGAATATTGGAGGGGATGTGGGAAAACTGGGACACTGATACATTGTTGGTGGAACTGTTAATGGATCCAACCATTCTGAGAACAATTTGAATTTATGCTCAAAAGTTATCAGAAGCTGTGCATACCCTTTGATCCAGCAGTGTTGCTGCTGAGCTTATATCCCAAACAGATATAAGGAGGAAGGACCTACAGATGCAAAATATTTGTAGCGGCCTCTTTGTAGTCCATAAAAAACTGGAAGTGAATTATGCCCATCAATTGGAGAATGGCTGAATAAATTGTAATATAAATATAAATAAAAAATAAATATAAAATATATATGCTGTTCTGTAAAATCCAACCAGGAGGATGATTTCAGAGGCTTGGAGACCTACATGAATTGATGCAAAGTGAAATGAGCAGAACCAGGAGATCGTATACACAGTAACAAAATTATATGATGATCGGCTCTGATGGACCTCTTCAACATTGAGATGATTCCAAGCCAGTTCCCGCTTGTTCAGTGATGAAAGCCATCTGCACCAGAGGAAACTGTGCAAACAGAATGTTCAACACAATATAGCACCCTCACACTCTCTGTTGCTTATATTTTGTTTTCTTTCTCATTTTTCTTTTTCTTCTTCCTTCATCCGATGTCATTATTTCTTGTGCATAAGATAACTGTATCAATATGTATAAATATATTGAATGAAACACATATTTCAACAAATAAAATAGAAATTTCGATTATACCAATCTGAAAAGTTTTTGTAGAGACAAAACTAATGCAGACAAGATTAGAAGGAGAAGCAATAAACTGGAAAATATTTTTACAGTCAAAGGTTCCTGATAAAGGCCTCATTTCAAAATATAGAGAATTAACCTAATTTATAAAAAAATCAAGCCATTCTCCAATTGAAAAATGGTCAAAAGGATATGAATAGACAATTCTCGGATGAAGAAATTGAAACTATTTCTAGTCATATGAAAAGATGCTCCCAGTCATTATTATTAAATGCAAATTAAGACAACTATGAATACCTACACACCTGTCAGATTGGCTAAAGATGACGGGAAAAATAATGATGATTGTTGGAGGATGCGGAAAACTGGGACATTGATGCATTGGTGGGTTGTGACGAATCCAGCAGCGCGGAAGTGGTTGGAACTATGCTCAAAAAAGGTTATCGACTATTGCATACCCTTTGTTCCAGCATGATGTTACTACTGGGATTATAATAAAGTTACCGAAGAAGGAAGGACCTGTATGCACGAATGTTTGTGGCGGCCCTTTTTGTAGTGGCTAAAACTGGAAAATGATGGATGTCCATCAGTTGGAGAATATGAATAAATTGCCCTTAGTATATAAAGAAGTATGGAATATTACTGTTCTGTAGAAATGACCAACAGGATAATTTCAAGAGGCCGGAGACTTACGGTGATGCTGAGTGAAATGTGCAGGACCAGGAGATCATTATACTTCAACAACAATACTATATGATGACCAGTTCTGATGGACCAGGTATCCTCCGCAACGAGATCAACCAAATCATTTCTAATGGAGCTGTAATGAACTAGACCAGCTACGCCCAGAAAAAGAACTCTGGAAGATGACTAAACCATTACATTGAATGCCCAATCCCTATATTTATGCACACCTGCATTTTTTGATTTCCTTCACAAGCTAATTGTACAATATTTCAAGAGTCTGATTCTTTTTGTACAGCAAAATAATCATTTTTGGTCATGTGTATACTTGTGTGTATCTAATTTTATATTTTAATGTATTTAACATCTACTGGTCATCCCTGCCATCTAGGGAGGGTGGGGGAGTAAGGGTGAAAAATTGGAACAAGAGGTTTGGCAATTGTTAATGGTGTAAAAGTTATCCATGCATATATCCTGTAAATAAAAGGCTATTAAATAAAAAAAAAAGTAATTATGTTTCAATGGAGGTAGATAACTTATATTCATAAGTCCATACATGCATATATATATATATATACACATATATAGTTACATAGAATATATGCAAAATTAAATGGAAAGAGAAGAAGAAAACATTAGATTGTGAGCTCTCTGTATCCTCAGTGCTTAACATAGTGGGTGTTTAATAAGTTTTTACTGACTGACTTACAGAACAAGTGCAGAATTAGACATTATGGGAGCTGAGTTCAATCAGCACTTCCTATCAAGGGCAGTTCCCCTTAATTCCCACTCTTCTTTTTCATTCCCTTCCCTGCTCTGCAGAGCCTAGCATTATGTTGAACATGTTATTTGTGCTCAAAAAATAATGCTGTCCTAATAAGAATTGACTTAAAATTTAATAAATAAATAATGTCTTACTCAAATGTTATTGATTTCATTTTATTTATATATTTTGCTAAGCATCTGCTCATCACTTCCTCATAAAAATATCTTTCTCACTTGTCCCAATTCTCCCATGCATATGTAACACAGATGAGAGTTCACATTTCACTCAGCCCCCAAGGGTTTCTGATTACCCTTAAGGAAGTTGGAGCCATTGATTTCAGCCCCAGTCCATTGTATTCCACCAAATGTAGGTGTAGTCTTCTGTGTCCCAGTTCCATTGAGCTAGTGATACTCAGATTAGCTTTTATAAAGGAATATTCAGTTGAAAAAGTATAATCCAAAAAAATAGCAATTTACTCCCCAACATGTGCTACATAATCCACTTCCTCACCCCAGATTATCTCACTTTTGTGGGAGTAGAATGGAAGTCCACACACAGTTTCACTCACTTCCTTTAGAACACAATCTAAATTCAAACACTACTAGGCCAGTCTAGTGCAGGGTACACCTCTTACTGGTATGGGAAAGATTCCAATCTTTGATTCCCAACCCCAGCTAATGTAAATTACCCTTTGACTCACAAATCCTAGGTCCCTTTGAATTCCAATAGAAGATCTGGACCTGTCCCAGCCATTCACCACAGTCTGGAGGCCAACTTTGGGGCTACACCCCAAATCCTCAAGCTAATTCTCCGACTTAAAAGGGCCATGCACAGGAACCCCTCTTTGCAGAGATTCCAAACATGGTAGCCATGTGAGGACCTTCATCGGTAAGACCCTCTGTCCAGTGCCTCTTGTCTCTACCTTCACCCTATCTCCTACTTCTAAACTCAATAATAAACCTCTTTTATCAATCTAGCTCTCTGGGCCAATAAATGCTTTATTGGGGAATTCCACACCGCTACTAGACCTCATTTATCCCTTAAATATCCTTGCGCCGAATCCAAGGGGGTTGCAGGGGAACTCTGTTTGACTCCCTGTACCCCAAACCTGTCACTAGACTTTAACTAAACCCTAATTTCATTTAGGTACCCCAAATCTAGACCTCAACACTCGATCCACACCTCAACAATAGTACCAACAGGTTACCACAGCCTCCCCCTGCTGCAGATGAGAGTATTATTGGATTAAGTTACTTGTGTGATAGGAGCTTTCCATTTTCTTTAGTGCTGAAGTAATGATTGTTTTCTGTCCAGTGATGTCTCTAGTAAACTTAGCAGTATGTAAATCCTATTAAAAAAAAAAAAAAACTCTCATTCTCAGGGGCAGCTAGATTGTTCAAGTTGTCAGAGCACCGGCCCTGAAGTCAGGAGGACCTGAGTTCAGATCTGGCCGCAGACACTTAATACTTCCTAGCTGTGTGACCCTCGGCAAGTCATTTAACCCCAATTGCTTTCGCAAAAACAAACAAAAATCTTTCATTCTCATTTCAGTAAAAGGCAAAATTGTGTAAAAGAACTCACATATTCAAGGTATGCTATTTTGTAGACAGGAAACCAAAGTCTTCACTTTAAGCCAATATATCTACAGAAAGCTCACTAAATGAATTTTTTTTAAATTTTAATTTAATTGGGGACAATTAATTTTCCTTGAATATTTTCAAGTCATTTTCACTTCTAGGAGATGGTAGTAGCCTAGTGAGGTGAGAATATAGGATAGAATCTAGTGAACATGGTAGTGACTTTTGAGAAAGACTTATGTTTGAATTCTGCCTCAAATACTTACTAGCTTTTTGATCCCAAATGATTCACTTTATCTTGCTTGGCATCAGTGCTTTCTTCTACAAAATGAAAGGGTCACTTTAAAAGGCCTCTGAGGTTCCTTTGAGAACTAACTATGTGACTACAATCCTATGCTTCTTAACACTCTGTCTCTGTTTAGTTTTTTCACAGGTGTCAAAACATTCATCTATAAAAAGGCACAGGATAGCATCATGAACTTGGATCATTGTTCCTTAATTGCACAATTTGAAAGGGAATTTCACAGCAAGTGACATGATGCCATTTATTATTTTGGATATTAGAATATGAACCAAAGCAAATCCACCATCGGATGTCACCAAGAGTTTTTGTTGTCCATTCCCAATTCACCCTTCCCCTCCTACTCCAAAGTATCAGGAATCCCTTTAGTTTTTTTTCATGTGGAAACTGTCAGGATCGAGAAGCAGAAACTGGATACCAACCTGCTCTACTAAATCTTCATGAAGAGGTTTAGGAATGGCTCTACAGGAAAGAACAGTCCTGCACCTACAATGCCAGTCTCCTGGACCTAATTGTATACTTCCAAGATTTAGTTGCAAAAACTCCATTTCCAAATATTGTTTGAAGTTCCATTTGGAGCTCTCTATCTCAGCTGTGAATGCTATATATCTAAAAAGTCAGGACTAGGCAGGGATCCCATCTTCTTTTTTGTCCTAATGGAGAGGTGATACCCCATTACTACTGAATTCATAAATCCTTGGAAATTTGAACATTGTGCTTTAGTTGAATCTTTACCTCCTGCAGTTTCAGTGTGCCATATTACTGGAATCTCTATTTCCTCTTTAGGATCTTGTTCACCCCACAGGAATTTTCTTCAACTATCAACTAACTCTAAACCAACAAATTTGTCATTACCTTGCCAGATTTGTTCTACTTCCTAGTATGTGCCTGACCCTTACTTACACTTGAATGTCATGGTATCATCTCCTTGATAATAAGAGTCTTCTTCAAGAACAAAGGACAAGCGACAAGGATGATAGATTGGAGCAGGTAGAGATAAGCAATCTTAACAGTATGATTTTTAAACAGTACAAGTGAAAAGTAATGTATTATATGAGTAAAGAGAATGAGATGGAGACAAGCAATATGGTGCAGATAGCAACAACAAAACTTGGTAACTGATTTGATCTGTGGGCAGGAGAGGGAAAATCACAGAGTAGACAGGCATACACACAGACATAAAGATAGATGGTAAATATAAAAATAAAAGCAAGATGATTCATGATCTCAGGGAAATGACATGCTGATAGAGAAAGAAAATACGTAAAGGGGACATGATTTAGAGCTAGTAGCTGGAAAGTGAGGTGGATGCTTAATTCTAGGAAATTATTAACTGAGACAGCTGAACCTGCCTATGAGTAGGACTTTGAGGTTGCAACTTTAGGTGGCTAGAAAAATGGTTATAGGAAACTCAGAAGACCAATGGATTTCTGAGCAAAATCATGCATTCTCTTTTAAACATGTTCACTTCAAGTTGCCTTAGCACATCTAGTTTCAGATAACAGTCAACAATTTCTTCCTTCTTCAGATGCTATCTTTTATATTATAAAAAAATAGAATGGTTACCCCTCAAATATATAATTTTCCTGTTTAGCAAAACTAAAATTTCTTCCTAGACATCATATAAGAGGAAAGTCAAATTGAGCCATTTTCTTGGATTTATTTATTTCAAGTTTTGCTCTTGTAGGTGGGTTAACATGTACTATTCAGTCTTCTCCTGTGTCAGACAACTTTTTGATGACTAAGGGTTTATTGGGCTTTTTTAATGGTGATGATTTGGTCTAAATGGTTAGAGTTACACTGAAGGAATCCATTACTTACTCCCAAAATTTAGGACTTAATTTGGCTCTGCTTCTTTTTTTAAAAACTGGGACTGAACTGCCATGTGGACTAACATTCAATAAAAGTAGGATTTTGAAAATTTCAAAGTGTCACTTTAGGAGTTGGACAGAAGCCAACATGCTGAAAATGTTGATCATGAAGAAGATGAAATGTTGGTCTCTTTGTCTGTGCTTCTCTTTTTCCTCCTTATCTGGTCTTAATTTTTCAGCAAATTGCAATATTTGCAGACACAATATGGTAATCAAAAATGGGTATTTTGGTCAATGACAAATTACAATGACAAATAAAAAAGGATAACCCTTATAAAGTTAGGGAATCAAATATCACATTTGAAGATAGAAAAAAAAATCTGTATTGCTCATAGAGGAAATGAAATCATCTATCATAAGACTTCAAAGGCTTGATATAGCCAAGTTATGAATGGCAATTAGGTGGAAAACAGATGTTTGTATTTGATCCTAGACAAACTACAGAGCCCCTGGAATTTTTAAAACAAGATATTGGTATCACCATATTTACAGAATTTATATATTCTTTTGGCATCTGAGTGGAGGATGGGTTAGAAATGAGAATGATCTGAGTCATGGACACCACTGAGGAAGCTATGGAAATAGTTGATTTATGTACTACAGATTGTTCAGCCATTCCCCAATTGATGGACATCCCCTTAATTTCTAATTATTTGCCACCACAAAAAGAACTGCCATGAATTTTTTTCTACATATGAGTCCTTTTGCATTTTTATGGTCTCTTTGGGATACAAACCTAGTATTGGTATTTTGGGATCAGTTCAGAGCCCTTTGGCACAGTTCCAAATTGTTCTCCAGAATGTTTGTTTGCTAACATTTCCAACAACGCATAAATATTCCAATTTTCCCACATCTTCTCCAACATTTATCATTTTCCCTTTCTGTAATATTACCAGATCTAATAGATGTGAGGTGGTACCTCACAGTTGTTCTAATTTGCATTTTTCTAATTAATGGTGATTTAGAACATTTTTTCATATGGCTAGAAATAGCTTTAATTTCTTCAACTAAAACTGTTCATATCCTTTGACCATTTATCAATTGGAGAATGACTTGCAGTCTTAACAATTTGATTCAGTTCTCTGTATATTTTAGAAATAAGGTCTTTATCAGAAACACTGGCTGCAAAAAAAAAAAAAATGTTTCCCAGCTTTCTGCTTTCTTCCTAATGTAGATTGCATTATCTTTCTGCAAAATCTTTTTAATTTAATGTAATCAAAATTATCCATTTTGTATTTTATAATGTTTCATATTTCCTGTGTGGTTATAAATTCTTCCCTTTTTCATAGATCTGACAGGTAAACTATTTCTTGCTCTCCTAATTTGCTTATAATATTATCATCTTTTTCTAAAGCATGCACCCATTTTGACCTCATCTTTTTTACGGTATGAGATGTTGGCCTATGCCTAGTTTCAGCCATGTGATTTTCAAATTTTCTAAGCAGTTTTTGTCAAATAGTGAGTTTTTATCCCAGAAGCTAGAGAATTGGGGTTTGTCAAACAGATTACAATAGTCACTGGCTATGGTGTCTTGTGAACCTCTGAATTATTTCTTAGTCAGTACTGATGATTTTTGCTTTATATTATAGTTTTATATCTGGAATATCTAGGCCAGCTTCCTCTGCTTTTTATTTTCATTATTTTCCTTGATATTCTTGACCCTTTGTTCTTCCAGATGAATTTTTAAAATTATTTATTCTAGCCCTATAAAATAAGTTTGGTAGTTTTATTGTTAAGGGACTGAATAAGTAAATTAATTTAGATAGAATTGTCATTTTTATTATATTAGCTCAGTCTACCCATAAGCAATTAATATTTTTCCAATTGTTTACATCTGACTTATTTATGTGAAAAGTGTTTTGTAATTGTGCTCATTTTGACAGGTTGACTACAAAATATTTTATATTGTTTACAGGTTTTTGAAAGGGAATTTCTCTATCTCTTGCTGTTAGACTTTGTTGGTAATATATAGAAATGCTGATGATTTATGTGGTTTTATTTTATATTCTACAACTTTGCTAAAGTTGTTAATTATTTCAAGTATTTTTTTTAGTTGGTTATCTAGGATTTGCTAAGCATAGCATCATATCATTTGCAAAGAGAGAAAGTTTTGTTTTCTCATTGCCTACTCAAATTCCTCTAATTTTTTTCTTCTCTTATCATTAAAGCTGACATTTAAAGTACAATATTGAATAATAGTGGTGATGATAGGCATTTGTGCTTTACCCATTCTCATTGGGAAGACTTACAGATAATGCTTGCTAATGTTTTTAGATAGATACTGCTTATCATTTTAAAGAAAACTCCATTTATTCCTATATTCTCTAGTGGGTTTTAAATTTTTTTAGTGAGTTTTTCAAAAATGGAAACAAATACTGTATTTTGTCAAGTCTTTTCTGCATCTATTTAGATATTCATATTGTTTCATAAAAAGAACTGGGTAGGACTCCTTTGCCTATTTTTTTCAGATAGTTTATATCTGAATATACTTTGGAATAAGTAGTTATTTAAAGATTTGGTAGAATACATTTGTAAATCCATCTAAGCCCTGGGGATTTTTTCTTAGGCTGTTCATTGATTGCTTTTTCCATTAATTTTTCTAAAATGGAATTATTTAAGTATTTTAGTTCCTTTTCTATTAATCTGGGAAATGTATATTTTTGTAAGTATTCATCCATATCACTTAGATAGTCAAATGTATTGGCATACACTTGGGCAAAATAGCTCCTAATCATTGTTTTAATTTCCTCTTCATTGGTGGTGAATTCACCCTTTTCATTGTTGATGCTGGTCATTTGGTTTTCTTCGTTTTTATTATTCAAATTAGCCAAAGATTTATATATTTTATTGCTTTTTTATAAACCATATCTTTGTCTTATTTATTGGTTATATAGTTTTTCCCATTTTCTTTAAAAAAGACATTTATTTATTTAAGATTTTTCCTCAGTTGCATTTAAAACAATTTTTTTCACATTTTTAAAATTTTTGAGTTCTAGGTTTTTTTCCTTATCTCCACCCAAAAATAAGAAACCACTTGTGAAGTTATGCAAAACATTTCCATAAAAGTTAAATCATGAAAAAATAGATCTCCATTCTGGTAATAAATCCTCAAGAAAAATTAAGAGAGAGAGAGAGAGAGAGAGAGAGAGAGAGATTGAGACAGAGACAGAGACAGAGAACAGAGACAGGGACACAGAAAGAAAGAAATGCTTCACTCTGTATTCGGGTACAACCAGTTCCTTTTCTGGGTATGGATAAGATTTTTCATCATGTGCTTCAATGTAGCCATGGATGATGGTACTTCTGAGAATAGCAAAGTCATTCACCGTTGCTCGTCCCAGAACATTGCTATTACTTTGTATATAATACATTTCATTTTGCTTTAGTTCATGGAGGACTTTTCCTGCTCATCATTGCCCATAGAGCAACAATGTTCCATCATAAACATACACCATAGTTTATTGAGCCAATCCCCAAGTGATGGGCATCCCTTCAATTTCCAATTTTTTGCCTTGAAAAGAGAATTGCTATTAATATTTTTGTACATATAGGTCATTTTCCTTTTTTTCAAATCTCTTTTGGTATTCATGCCAAATAGTGGCATTTTTAGGTCAAAATCCTTTGGACATAGATCATATCTTTTGGTCATTTATCAATTGGGGTATGGCTTTTATTTTTTTTTTAATATAAATTTGACTCAGTTCCCTCTACGTTTGAGAAATGAGGTCTCATCAGAGAAATTTGCTTCAAAATTCTTTTCACAATTACTATTGCTAACTGTATTCCCCCCACACACACATTTTATTCTTTCTCACCCAGTTCCTTCTCAATTTGTTTTGGTACTGACCACTCCTTCCACCAATATGCCCTCTCTTATTCCTTTCCAATATCCACGTCCCTTCTTATATTTTTTTACTTGCAATTTTATTAATCTCTCCTTTGATTTTTTTAGAATTTCTAATTTTGGTATTTAAAATTTGTTCTTTTTCTAGGTTTTTTAGTTACATGTCAAATTCATTCATCTTATCTTTTTCTATATTTTATTCATGTAAGGATTTAGAGATGTAAAATTTCCCTCAAAAACTCCTTTAGTTGTATCCCATAAGATTCAGTTGTTCTCTTTGATTGAATTATTGATTGTTTCTACTTCTCATTTGACCCATTCATTCTTTAGGATTAGATTGTTTAGTTTCCAGTTAGTTATTAGGCTATCTTTCCATGGCCCTTTATTACATACAATTTTTATTGTATGAAAATCTGAAAAGTACGTATTTAATAGTTTTTGCCATTTTACATTTGGTTGTGAGATTTTATGCCCTAATACATGGTCAGTTTTGTGTAGATAACATCCTGCTAAGCATAAGGCATATTCCTTTCTATCCCCATTTAGTTTTTTTTTTTCTCCAGAGAGCTATCATATCTAACTTTTTTACAATTCTGTTCACCTCCTTAGCTTCTTTCTTCTTTATTTTGTGGTTAGTTTTATTTAGTTCTGAGAAGGGGAGGTTGAGATTGCCCACTAGTGTAGTTTTGCTACCTATTTTGTTGGGAATCTTTAGGGTTAATATCATATTGATCTGAGTAAAAGTGTACCTGCTCCAGCTATAGCTGTGATGTGATCATAACTTGGCTTAGGAGCCAGGGTTATGATGCCCTATCCCAGGAACTGGGAACATGATCTCAATCTTATTCTTGGGTGTTACAGGAGTCACCTGCTAGGGGTTGCTGGGGATCTAATTCTGACCAGCAGAATAGATTGTGTCATGTGAGAGGACAATAATGATACAAGAAGACTGAGTGCAGTGAAAATCTCTGAATTTCCCTCTTTATTTCATTCCCAATACAGAATATATATGAAAGTTTTTTAAGCACAGTAAGGTTATTAAAATAAAAGCATGCATTCTTTTGCAAGCAACATCTGCATCAGTAAATTTGTTTTATGACCTGCAGACAGATGTCTCTGACTTTTCTGGGTTATGTTGGTCTTTCCTTGAGCCTTTAAGTTCTGCTCAGAGAGTTAGATAAAGATCACCAAAACATTCCTTTGGTTTCTCTAGTATTCTGTAATTCACAACTGCGGGGGCTGGGATTCACACTGTGTTTGTGTGTGTGTGTGTGTGTGTGTGGAGGGGATTTGGAGAACTGAACCGCTGCTTAAAGATGCAGTTCCCTTGAACATTTTTACAAGCTTTCTAGGTTCCACACTTAAGCGTGATCCTCAACAATTCCCCGTTTTTGTTGTAAAGAAGCTAAATGAAATTGGGTGCTCATTTGGCTGACAAGCTGAAGGAATACTCTCAATAATCCTGGCAAGCAGAGTAATGATAGCACAAGCACAATAATAGCTGGTCCAAAGGGTAACAAAACAGAAGTCATGTTGTCTAAAGTATTCAATTGTATGACAGATATGTTTTTTGCAACATTCCCAGGATCAATTCCTGGTCTTTGGCTGTGTTCAGTGTTATTAATTATTGCATTTAAATCACTCATATTCAATGTGATATTAACTTAAGACACCAGATTTCAATTATATTTTTACCAAAGCACGTAGAAACATGACTAGTTTGCCTGTGAAGTTAAAAGTGGTCATATCTAAGGATAGGTTTTATTTTTTTCCCTTAACAGCATGGTCTTATTTGTAGTTATATCAGTAAGTTTGTCCTCCTAAGTCATACCCATGGTGGAAAAGGAAAGTAAGTCCAATATTGTGCAATGATTGTTATCTGAGGAATGAAAAAGCAGCATTGTCAGAGTCCCGACAGAACTTAAGCCTCTTCTCTGCCTTCTTCTTCTTGACAGTTGCTGCCAGTTAGGAAGCCCATGAGTATATTGCGTGAAATGCTGTAGCAGCTGTTGGATCTTGTGAGATTTTTGCTTTCTCCCTGATGATGCGGATATATATGATAGTCTGTGCCATATATTGCTGCAGGGGTCTTGCTTGCCACATGGTCCTAACAGATTGTTTCACAGGGCAGAGTGGAGATGATGCCTAAGGCAACCCTGACAGGAGGGGATAAAACTTGTCTGTGAAGCTTAAGCCATCGCCATCAAACATCAGAAAATTAATGGTCAAGATAACATAAAATTGCTGTCTTGATGGTAAGTTGTGTCCTGTATTGTGTTGTTCATTTTTGTTTTGGAGAAGTATTCAATGTCTCTATGACAGCATTTCACAATTCCTTGACCTTGTGGATTATAAGGAATGCCAGTAAGGTGAGAAATGCATCTGTGTACAAAAAAGCTCGAATGGGGCTGAAGTAAAGGTGAGAGCATTATCAGTTTTTAACATTACTGGAAAGCCCATGGAATGTGCAGCAGCACAAAGATGATTTATAACGACCTGAACTTCCTCAGATCTGCTAATGTTAGCATAAGTGCTGTCAGAGAGTAAATTAATGTCCATAGGCCAACTCTTTAAAGCCTATAAAATAGCAAATAATTCATTTTGTTGTGTAGACTCAAAAGGTGCATCATACACATATTTTTAGTTGAGAGAAGGACAAAAACAAGCTGCTTTATTATTCTTAGTAGCATCAGTAAAAACATTAAGATCCTGTGAAATACACTTGTCAGTAATTGTTCTAGGTATCATCCAGGCCTATGTAGAATACAATTTTGCATTAGGTAAAGGAGAGCCATGCAAATAAGACAAGGAAAATTGTAACAATAACTGCCATTCAAATGATGTCTAAAACCAAAAATTTAGGAGTCCTGTAGAAAAAGGGATATATATGTTGAAATTACAGGACATCCTGTCAATAATAATCTGGCTATCATAGTAACATACGGGATTAATGAAGAGTTAAACTGTATCAGGGGTGTCATCCATTCTACCACAGTTTTTTTCTTGATGTAATATCAAAGTGTGATATTCAGGAGTATCTAACACTAATGCTTAACCCTTTGTCTGGGTCAATGCAACTTGTTTGAGTCTTTTCAATGCTTTGTACAACAGTTTGTAATGCTTTTATAGCTGATGAATTTGGTGTAGAGAATTTAAATCTGAATCTCCTCTCAAAATATCATATAAAATTTGTTGTGCATTCCTAGTTTTGGGCAAAGCCATTGTATGTCACCCATAAGCTTTTGGAAATCATTTAAAGTTTTTAATCTATCTTTTCTGATTTGCAATTTTTGTGGTCTTATAGCATCTGTTGTAACCTGAAAACCTAAGTACTGAAAAGGAGGGTCTTTTTGTACTTTCTCTGGGGCTATTTCCAAATTATGTAATTTTAATTGTCTTATTATTTCTTGTAAATCTTGCTCTAAGATAAAAGCATCCTTATGTCTTTTGATCTTTTCTGACATCTCCATGGTCTGAAATTGATTAGCTAGTGCAGATATATAAAATGCATGTGTGCCAACAGCTGAACACCTTCCCAACTCCTCTATAAAAACATCCTTATTGAAACCAGCCAAAGATGTTTTTACAATCTGCATTACAAATTTCTTGAGCCAGCTGTTTCAGGAGTACTTCTACTACTCCCTCATTACCAATTAATCTGGTAAGGAGCTCATTGAGGTCAATCAGAGAACAAGTCTTGTGGTCCCTCTGTGACTTTTTGTGAATGAAACCTCTCAGTCTTTCCTGTTTGGCATTTTCATCCAAATATGTAGTGTTCTCTGGTTCAGTTTTCCTTGGACGTCTCTGGAGCAGCCTTCGTTTCCGTTCAATGATACCACACGGTAGCCAGGGGTTAAAGTCAAATCCTTTATTATACTCCTTCAAAGTCTTCTCTCCTTTCACCGGGGCCTGGTTGGCTTTCTTGAGGCCTATCTCCTCCTTGGTTCCGGAAGCTTGGAGGCTCCCGCCTGTCTTCTCACCCTCTGAAAGCTTCTCCTCTGTGGCTCTCAGTCCTTATATGCTCCACTGAAAATTATAAAACCAATCATTATATAACTAGGAAACCATTATTTGTTGTACTATTAAATCAATCATGGATATGCTAAATTAGATAAATATTGTCTCATCAATTCCACTGACTCAGTACCTTGTTTCAAATTCAGAGTTCTGGCCCATAACACAAGCACTTAAGGTACAAGAAACTATCTACTGATAAACCTCAATATGATATCTTATGTGCTCAGCATTAGAGTGTTACATTCCTGCCCTGCCAATATCTCAAATGTGGGTTGGTATCCTTGTGGGTTTCTGGCATTAATTCTCAATTGATCTTTCCATTTATCAATGTATTCTGTAGACCACTCATCATAGCCTGGCTTCTAACAAGCCTTTGCCAATGTTTTCCTATCATTAGGAGTCAATATCTCATATGCAATTTGCTCTAACATTATTCTGATAAACAGGAAAAAGGATTGTAGTCAAACCAGGCTTATTTTGAAGCCCACAGCGGATGCCTACATCAAAAGATTCATATATTCATCTCTGTTGTCCTGGGTCATTGAGGTCAGATCTTTCTATGACCAGACAGGTGGCAATCCCTAAATCATAGACTACATTTGTACAATATTTAAAATAATGAAGATTTCCTTGACATACAATTTCTAGATATGGTCCTTTGTAATTAAAGAAAAATTACATGCTAAAATTTATTTTCTAAATGAGACTACAAAAATGATATATACATATATATATTTCTTATTACTACATGAATTGAAAAAACTGAGTATGCAATACAGCACAGAGATATTGCAAACAAATGTCAAAAAGCAGAAAGAATTCATACATTCTTTAAAAAAAAATAGCACCATTAAAATAATCACTGGTTCAGGGACAATCAACAAAAGACATAACCTAACCCTAACCCTAACCCTAACCCCTAACCCTAAATTCAAAAAAGAGCCTTAATTAAAAATCCCAAGAAAGAGAACAAATTAGGGATTATAGAAACAATTAATACTTAAATTAAAAAGGGTATAATCAAATCCATTAATAAACATTTGTCAAGCATCTACACTATGTCAGGCACTGTAAAGCACTTGGTACACAAAAGGGCCAAAAACAATCATTCTCCTAAACAACAGTGGTTCTCAAACTTTTTGTTTTCCGTATCTTTATCCTATTAAAAAATTATTGAGGATCTCTCCAAAGCATTTTGTTTATCTGGATTATATTAATGGATTTTACCATATTGGAAATAAAAACCTATTTTGAATTTGTAGACCCTCTAAAAGGGTTCAGAGATCTCAGGATTCTCTAGACAATACTTTGAGAACTACTGTCCTGAGGACCCAAATTTAATGAAAAATTAAGCAACATAACAAAATTTCTGGGATGAAATTAAAGTACTGCTGATAAGAAAAATTATTTCCTTAAAATACTGTATAAACAGGAGGCCTTCAGAATGGGCATCGGATATAGCTCTGGCCCTGGAGTCAGAAGAACCTGAGTTCAAATCCAACCTCAGACACTTAAAACTTACTAGCTGAGCTAGGGTGTAAGTCCCATAACCCCAATTGCCTCACAAAAAGCCACATATAAACAAAAAAGAAGAGGATTTATGGACTGAATATGCATCTTTAAAAGTGCAAAAGCAAATAAACAATCCAACTGTCGATAGTATAAAATATTTGGGGATTTATCTGCCCAGGGAAAGTCAGGAACTATATAAGTAATACTACAAAACACTTTTCACATAAATAAAGTCAGATCTAATCATGTGGAAAAATATCAAGTGCTCATGGATATGTGGAGTGAATATAATAAAGATGACAATATTACCTAAACTAATCTATTTATTTAGTGCTATTCTAATCAAACTTCCAAGAAACTATTTTACTAACCTAGAAAAAAAACAAAATTTCAAGAATTTCAAAAGAATTAATGAAGAGAAAAGCAAATGAAGGTGGCCTAGCTGTACCAGATCTAAAATATTATATTATAATTATTATATATTATATTATATATTATTATTATATATTATAAAGCACCAGTCATCAAAATTATTTGGTACTGGCTAAGAAATAGAGAAGTTGATAAGTGGAATAGGTTATATTCACAGAACAAAATACCCCATGACTATAACAATCTAGTATTTGAGAAACCCAAAATTTTAGCTTTGGAATAAAATTCTCTTTTGACAAAAACTGCTGGGAAAATTGAAAACTAGCATGGCAGAAAGTAGGCATAGACCACATCTAACGTTGTATACCAAGATAAGGTTGAAATGGGCTCATAGTTTAGACATAAAGAATGATACTATAAAAAAATTAGAAAATAGGATAGTTTACCTCTCAGACCTGTGGAGGAGGGAGAATTTGTGACCAAGAAGAACTAGAGATCGTTATTGATCATAAAATAGATAATTTTAATTATATTAATTAAAAGGTTTTTCACAGCCTGCAAACAAAACGAATGCAAAAGAAGTTTAAAGGAAACAATAAACTAGGAAAACAGTGTTATATCCATAGTTCTAAGTAAAAACTACATCTCCACAATATATAGGGAATTGACTCAAATTTATAAGAAATCAAGCCATTTCCAATTGATAAATGGTCAAAGGATATGAACACATAATTTTCAGATGAAAGAAATTGGAACTATTTCTAGCCACATGAAAGGTGTTCCAAATCATTATTGATTATAGAAATGCAAATTAAGATATCTCTGAGATACTACACCTGTCAGACTGACGTTAAGATGACGAGGGAAAAGATGAATATTGGAGGGATGTGGGAGAAACTGGGACACTGATACATTGTTGGTAAAGACTGTTAATGGATCCAACCATTCTGAGAACAATTTGAATTTATGCTCAAAAGTTATCAGAAGCTGTGCATACCCTTTGATCCAGCAGTGTTGCTGCTGAGCTTATATCCCAAACAGATATAAGGAGGAAGGACCTACAGATGCAAAATATTTGTAGCGGCCTCTTTGTAGTCCATAAAAAACTGGAAGTGAATTATGCCCATCAATTGGAGAATGGCTGAATAAATTGTAATATAAATATAAATAAAAAATAAATATAAAATATATATGCTGTTCTGTAAAATCCAACCAGGAGGATGATTTCAGAGAGGCTTGGAGAGACCTACATGAATTGATGCAAAGTGAAATGAGCAGAACCAGGAGATCATTATACACAGTAACAAAATTATATGATGATCAACTCTGATGGACCTCTTCAACATTGAGATGATTCCAAGCCAGTTCCCGCTTGTTCAGTGATGAAAGCCATCTGCACCAGAGGAAACTGTGCAAACAGAATGTTCAACACAATATAGCACCCTCACACTCTCTGTTATTTGCTTATATTTTGTTTTCTTTCTCATTTTTTCTTTTTCTTCCTTCTTGATGTCATTATTTCTTGTGCAACAAGATAACTGTATAAATATGTATAAATATATTGAATGAAACACATATTTCAACAAATTTACCATGTATTGGATTATCTGCCAGCTAGGGGAGGGGTGGGGAAAGGAGGGGAAAATTTGCAACAAATGGTTATGCAAGGATCAATGTAGGAAAACTACCCATGAATATGCTTTGTAAATTGTTGGAATCTTTACAAAGTGTTAAGCCGTTAGAGTTGATAGAGACAATAATTATCTAAGTTAGCATGGTCCAATATGATTGATTTGATCTTAGAAGGAGAAATTTTGGGCCAGAACTTGAAACAAGGTACTAAGTACAACTGATAGAAACAATGCTTGTGTTCACACCTTTAGAGAGCTCATAAGTATCTAAGTACTCAATGGAGTTCACACGTTTGGGAGATTTCAAGGCTTAGTATGGCTTAGTATGAGATATAGGAATTCAAACCTCCCTTAGGGCCAGAGAGAACTCTGGGAGATAACCCAGAATTCCTCTCTCTACAGAAGGAGGAGTTAACCTTTGGGAGATCATATATATGCAGGAAGCTCTTAGAGCTTGAGAGAGTTTTCTTGGGAACATTGACTGGGGTCGGAGAGGAGCACTCTGGGAGGAAGCCCACAAGCCCTATCTCCGAGGCAAGAGAGATTCCTTGTATCTTCTACCTTGGTGCTGGCTGGAGGCTGAAGATAGCAGAGGCAGAAGCCAAGGACAAAGCTGCAAGATCTCTTGGAACCAAGCAGAGAGATAGGCCTGAGCTAACCGGGCTACAATGAAGGAAGCAATAAAAGATCTGAACTTTTATCACCTGGCTGTGTTTTGGAAAAAGAACACCACAGTAAATAAAAAGCTTTAATGAAAATTTTTTAAAGAAGAAAATACACACCAGAAAATGCAAAAAATGATTTAAAAATAGTTTAAAAAGAATTCTTTAATCTATATGAAGTTTTTTCTTTTTTTCTGGATATAAAAGCATTTTTTATTCTAAGCCTTTGTAATTATTTTGAATCAGAGAACAGCCAAGTCATTTACACTTGATCATTGTACAATATTAGGATTACTGTGTACAATGTTTTCCTATGTCTAATCATTTCATTTTCTGTCAGTTCATGTTAAGTATTCCAGATTTTTCTGAAACCATCTGGCTCATTATTTTTTATAGAACAATAGTAATTCATTATGATAATCTATCAAACCTTGTTCAGCTAATCCTGAATTGATGGGCATCCCCTTAATTTCTCATTCTTTGCCTCCACCAAAAGGACTGCTATAAATATTTTGATACATGGAGATCCTTTTCCTTTTTGTAAAAAGTGTCCCTTTGTGGTTTCTGTACCCTAAAGTAGTATTGTTGGGTCAAAAAGCATGAACAATTTTATTATTTATGATAATTTAGAGTAGTTCTATCTACTGTAGAGTAGTAAATCAGTAAATCAGTAGAGTAGTAAATCAGTTCCAATTGTTCAATAATGAAGAGAACCAGGTACACCCAGCGAAAGAACACTGGGAAATGAGTGTGGACCACAACATAGCATTTCCACTCCTTCTGTTTTTGTCTGCTTGCGTTTTTGTTTTCCTTCTCAGGGTATTTTTACCTTCTTTCTAAATCCAATTTTTCTTGTGCAGTAAGATAAGCATATAAATATGTATACATATATTGTATTTAACATGTACTTTAACATATTTAACATGTATTGGTCTACCTGCCATCTAGGGGAGGGGGCGAGGGGAAGGAGGGGAAAAATTGGACCAGAAGGTTTTGCAAGGGTCAATGCTGAAAAATTACCCATCCATACATCTTGTAAATAAAAATCTATAGTAAAAAGAAAAAAGAAGAAAACAACAACAGCAACAACAAAAAGAATAGAGCATCTCAGAGCTACCAGGCACCTCAGGTGCCATCTTGTCTCCTGCCTACTTCTCCTGAATCTCCTACCCAACATCCCATTGCAAGGAGGCCTTCAGTCTCTGCTTGAAGGCCTCCAGAGACAGGGAGCTCACTCCCTTCTAAGGCTATCAATTCTATTCTTGCACATCAGAAAGTTTGATCATATACACAAGGTACCCCCGAAAGTCAGCCCCAAACCTGGTATTGCATTCCCTCATATCCTGACATTTCTTACAGGTGTGACCCTGGGCCAGGAATTTCCCCTTTACTAGTCTTACCTTTCTCATCTGTTGTGTGAGGGGTGGACTTGAGAGCTTCCCAGGTCCCCAGCTCTAATTTGTGAGCAACCTCTCTCCAGGATGACTGAAGGGCAGAATGCTGAGCAAGGCTGATCTCATATTGTGAATAGTGATTGTAAGGAGAAAGAGCTCCTTTCTTTGAGACCAAGGTAGACTAATAACCTGGGAACATGACTCTCTAAGGTGAAGAGGATCATGATGGTGGCAAACACTCAGCCTTGGGGATTTTCTGTTGTTGTTGAGTCATTTCACCAGTGTCCAAACTCTTCATAACCCCATTTGGTCTTGTTTTTGGCAAGGACGGGTTTGGCATTTCCTTCTCCAGCTCATTTTACAAATGAGAAAACTGAGGTAGATAGGGTGAAGTGACTTGTCCAGGGTCACACAACTTAGAAGGGTCACATATAGTGACCAGAAACTGAAACTGTGGATGCCCATCAATTGGAGAATGGCTAAATAAATTGTGGTATATGAATATTATGGAATATTATTGCTCTGTAAGAAGACCAGCAGGAGGATTTCAGAATGGTCTGGAGAGACTTATATGAACTGATGCTGAGTGAAATGAGCAGGACCAGGAGATCATTATATACTTCAACAACAATACTATATGATGACCAGTTCTGATGAACCTGGCCATCCTCAGCAATGAGATGAACCAAATCAGTTCCAATAGAGCAGTAATGAATTGAACCAGTTACGCCCAGCAAAAGAACTCTGGGAGCTGAGTGTGAACCACTACATAGAATTCCTAATCCTCTATTCTTGTCCACCTACATTTTTACTTTTTCACAGGTTAATTGTACAGTATTTCAAAGTCCAATTCTTTTTGTACAGCAGAATAACTGTATGGACATGTATACTTGTATTGTATTTAACTTATACTTTAACATATTTAACAGGTATTGGTCAACCTGCCATCTGGGGGGGGGGAGGTGGAGGGAAGGAGAGGAAAAATTGAAACAAAAGGTTTGGCATTTGTCAATGCTGAAAAATTACCCATGCATGTATCTTGTAAATAAAAAGCTATAATAAAAAAGAAAAAAAGAAGGGTCAGAAACTGGATTGGAATTCAGGCCTTTAAATTGACTCCAGGCCCAGAGCTCTCTACTGCCCCAGCTAGCTGTCCAATATCTGTATGATGTATGGGAAAGGAGAGATTAAAGAGTCCTCCTATAGCAACAGCTTCCTTCTTCCCAAGGTACAGGGGAGGACTGAGCCTGAGGGAGTAGCATCTACAGGACAACAGGGCCAGACATAGCATCCTGAGGTTTTAGAACTAAAAGGGCACTAATTGTTCCAATGCTCTCTCCCACTTTGTTTACCAAGAGCAAATTAGGTCTATAAGTGATTGTGTGATTTGACCCCCATCACATAGTAAAATGGCAGAGGGAGAAACAAACCCTGTACTCCTGGGTACCCAGACAATGCTCTTTCCTTTATACTATGCTAGCTTTCTTGAGTTCTTTAATAATTATACTTTTCCTAGTTTAATGTACTCTTTTTCCTATGAATAAAACATTTTAAATGAAGCCTTGAATCTTTATTCTTTGTTGCAGATAAAGAAAAGTAAAAGAGAATGGGAGCTACCACAAGAGTTCCCCAAGATGATTGAGCAAATGGAGCAGGAGCAGGGAGAACAAAAACCTTTCTCTATTAGTACAGAAATGACCTGATGTCCAAGAGGCTGAAGTCCTTTGGGCATCCTAGTATGGGGACATCCCTCATGTAATCCTGTTATGCCTTTAGTCCTTCAGCTTCATGATTGTCCCACATTCCTTTCTCTTTAAGAAGCTTTTCTCTCTAGCTAGCCTGATCTGAACCAGAAAGTCGGCAACTCTTGACCCAAGAGAAAAACACCAAGTTTGGAAACTTCCTTCTCAGGCTTTCCCATAATTTCCTATGTGTAGAAAGATAAGATGAAGAAGTTGGGAACCTGGGCAGATTCTAAAGCCTCCCATTGTTATTTGTCTGTACTATAAATCCCCATTACTTCTTGTATTCCTAGCTGTTGTAGAAGTCCTCACACCAGACCTCCCTAGAAGTGTAAAAAGAGAAGGTTGTAACAAGGAAGGAGTCCAGAAGAAAGAGGGTCATCTCTATAGCTTCTTTAATGATGGTAACCCTACCAGAATTGAGTTCAGCCTAACAATCACTGGTAGACTCCTCCTTCTGATATCTCAGTTGTCTGTACTCCTCCTTAGGGCATGAACATGGGGAGCCTTCTGGGTGAAGGAGGGAAATGTAGTGAATGCCTTGTGAGAAAGGAAAAGAACAAGGATGTAACAAACTTTACCTTTTTCAAAGTATTTTTGGGACTAGTCACAGATCCCCCTCCCCCAAGACGCTGACTGCTGTACCTGACTGTAACTGAGAAGGCCAGATTTTTCTGGCATTCAGGGACCCTCTTACTCCTATACTTTTGATTAAACAAAATCAATTCAGTTGCCTTACTGACCTGTCATTGATTTATTAGAATCAAGAACAATTTTAGGAGTTACAAACCACCACAACATAAAATAATCTCTGGTAGTAGGAATAATGTGTGGACTCCACAAGTCCGCACAAGAATGAGTGCCCATCACTGAGTAGTATCCCACTTCTCCCAGTGAGACACTGAGCAAGATCGGTTCAGAGAAAAATCAGAAAGCTGGAGAAACCAGAAGCCCAAGACATTCAATATTATAGGATCCCTCAGTTCCACCTTCTTCTGCTTAATCTGAATTTGAACCCTATGTGCTGTTGCTTCAAGGAATTGAAGTTAGGATTACACAAGACCTGGCAATGAGAGAGAAAGAGAGAGAGGCAGAGACAGAGAAAGACAACGAGACAGACACAGAGTGAGATAGAGAGAGATAGACAGAGACAGAAAAAGTATAAGCTTGTAATATAATGTCTCAAAAGGATAAATATATGAACTTATAACTACAAATAATTTATAGTATAATTAGCTATAAAGCTAAGTATGCTTTTGCCAAGAGGAAAAATGTATCATTATTGGAATAAAGTAAACATTATGTAATAAAAAATCAGGAGGAACTAGGAATTTTGAAACCCAAACCAAGTATCAAGAGAAACCTAGAAAAGTAAATGTATTTAAGTAATTGAAAAGACTTCATGAAATGATAATGCTAACATTTAAATATAAGGAAATAAACATGTCTTCAGGACCAAAATGTCTTCAAAGTGAGTCTATGGAGTTTAGGTTTTTAAACAGTTCCTGAGGGATGGATTGTGGGTGTTTTTCTTCTTTAAAATATAAGATTTCTCTGGGGAGAAGGTTTATGGGGAGGTTTTCTGGAGGCAGCTTTATTTTCAATTACAAGTAAATTATCACCCAAAATCGCATCCAGCTGGCAAAAGTTCAGATCTTTTATTGTGTCCTTCAATATATCCCGGTTAGCTCAGGCTTATCTCTCTGCTTGGTTCCAAGAGCTCTTGCAACTTTGTCCTTGGCTTCTGCCTCTGCTTTCTTCAGCCTCCAGCCAGCGCCAAGGTAGAAGATAAATGAATCTCTCTTGCCTCAAAGAGAGGGCTTGTGGGCTTCCTCCCAGAGTGCTCCTCTCTGATCCCAGTCAATGTTCCGGAGTAATTCTTCTAAGCTCTAAGAGCTTCCTCCATCTATATGACGTCCCAAAGGTTAACTCCTCCTTCTGGAGGCAGGGATTAAGGAGGTGTAAATTGGATATCTCATACTAAACCGTGTAAACTCCAATGAGCACTTAAATATTCTTGCTTCTATGAGCTCTAAAGGTGTGAACACAAGCATTGTTTCTATCAGTTGTTCTTAGTACCTTGTTTCAAGTTCAGGCCCAAAATTTCTCCTTCTAAGATCAAATCAATCCTATTGAACCATGCTAAATTAGATAATTATTGTCTCTATCAACTCTAATGGTTTAACAATTTGTAAAGATTCCAACAATGGATTAATTCTATTCTGATAGCTATGTTAGTGTAGAAAAGAGGAGAACAGGGTAGTCATTTAATTCTTTTCATCATTCTTACACTTGAAGAGTTTAAAAACATGGAGGAAAGGAGGTGAGAATGGATATCAGATAAACTCCACTCTTGAGTGAAAGACATAAAGAAAGGTTAAAGACAGGGTTTGTTATGTAAATACTTTAAACAACAGAGAAACAAATGGGAATGGGTCGGGGAGGAGATTTTTAAAAGGAAATAACAGGGAAGTGATAGCCATAAGCAAGATAAACTTCCCAACCATAGATTAAAAGAAGAGAGGGGGAAAGAAAAAGAAAGTAAAATGCATGAGAAGGAAAGGAGAAAAGCAGGGAGGAAAGAGGAGAATCAAAGAGAGAAAATTAGAGGAAAGGAGAGGAGAGGAGATGAAAGAAAAGGAGAGGAGAAGGGAGAAGTTGAGAGAGGGGAGGAAAGAGGAGAGGAGTTAAGAAGAAAGAAAAGGGGAGAGGAGGAGAGGAAGAGAAAAGGGAGACTCACAGAGACAAGGAAAGAGACACAGAAAAGAAACTGGAAGATACAGAGAGATTCTTACAGAGAGAGACCCGCAGAGACAGAGAGACAGAAAAATGAATAAAAATAGAGACATACAGAGATACAGAAACAGGGAGATGAATAGAGAAACAAAGACTAACAGAGTGAGAAACAGACACAAACAGAGACACACAAAGAGAAACGGAGACAGAAAGAGGAAGAAAATAGAGTCATAAAGAGAGACTCCCACAGAGAAAGACACAGACACAGAGGAAAAAAAGACAAAGAATCAGAATCAGAAAGATAAAGAGAGACTCTCACAAAAAGAGGCACAGAGGCACAAAGGGAGATACAGAGAAAGAAAAAAAGTAGGGACACAGTGATTCTCATAGAGAGAGCCACATAGAGCCACACAGAGAGATGCACACAGAGACACAAAGACAGAAACAACAAGAAAAATAGGGACACACAGAGAGACACCGAGAGAGAGCGAAACACACAAGGCACTGAGAAAGGACAATAACAGGGACCCATGGAGAAACTCATAGAAAGATATACTGAGATAGAAATGGGAAAAAACATCGAGACACACAGAAAGACTCTCACAGAGAGAGTAACAAAGACATAGAGAGACACATACAGAGACACAGAAACAGGAATAAAAATAAAAACATACAGAGAGAAACATAGAGACAGGCAGACATACAGAGACAGAGACAGGAAAAATAGAGATGAATAGAGAGACTCTCACAGTGAGAGACACAGAGACAGAAACTAAGGTAATAACAGAAAGCTTATAGAGAGACTGTCCCAGAGACAGACACAGAGACAAGGAGAGAAATACATGCAGAGACATAGGGACAGAAATAGGAAGACACAGAGAGACTGTCACAGATAGAAACCCATAGAGACAGAAACAGGAAGAAAAATAGAGATACATGGAGACTTTCATAGAAATAGAAAAAAATCAGACAGAGAGAGTGGCACAGAGACAGGCAAAGATACAGAGAATGAAACAAAAAGAAAAAAGAGGATCACCAATAGAGACACAGAAAGAAACGGCAAGAAAAATAGAGACATAAAATAAGACTTGCACAGTAAGAGACACGCAGATTCACACAATTGGGATTTTAAAATGTTATCTGAAATTGGAGATTGTAAACTATGTCCTAGTTATTTACATAATTTTATGGTTATATTTTAGATCACCTAGCCTTGGATTATAAAAAGATAATCCACACTTTTCCATTTCATTATCTGGCTGAGGGTGTAAAAACTCCTTCCCTCACTCCCTCTCTGAGTCCCCTGCTGTTTAAGTGAAATGTATTCACTTTTAAATTGCTTATATTATTAAAAGAGATAGCTTCATATCCTGAGTCTCTGATTATCTTAGAACAAAATCATTTGTGTAATGCTGAATATCTACTTAGATAAGATGTTATAACAATAGTTCCAGTGGTTAATAATGCAAAGATCTTTTAAGAGAAGTTTTCATTTTTGCTTAACTGCAAATTCTCTGAAAACCATTTCAAAACCCATTATTTCTACTATGATTAACCATTTATTTAGTTTATATTAACATGATCTGCATTTTAATGTGATACCAATTGTTCTTTTGTTAGCAAAACCTCTTCATTATTTTTTTCTTGCACTTTCTGCCATGCATATTAAAAGAAATCACCGCACAAGATTGCCTGCCATCAAATCAGCACTGACATAGTTTCAGTTATGCACAATGATTTGTGAGCCTCTTTTTCTTAGACCTGAAGTTTCCAATGTCCAACTCGGCTGAGAGATATTTTTAGGACTATGACAAATGCTATTTCTGTTGAATTTGAATCCAGGTATGCGCGATAGAGCAATAAGTCATAAAACCTACTATCCCAAAGTAATACCACTGAACTCCTAAAAATATGCAGGTGGAGATTTCTTTGTTTCTAGCTGGGTAAAAAGGAATTTTCAGGACAGCTTTTGACTTCTACTCAAGGTTAAATTCTTCTCATTTGATTTCCCAATTGTGTTCCTTCCTACAGGGATTTTTTAATCAATTTCTGAGTCTGACAAGAGGATAAAATTGTTATGACATGTATCATCTTCATTTGTGATTCATACTTGAAATCAAACAAACCTTAAAATGATTTCTCCAGTTATAATTGTGTCCCTGCTTTATTTTTTCTTTTAATAGCAAATTTCCATATTTGGAGTAAGTTTTCAGCTTGAAAGGCAGGAACCAAACACAATTATGTAACACCTTGCTATTTTTCATCTGAAATGCATAAATCATTGGGTAAAATATATATTTGGTCTCATCATCTGCCTGTAACTAGACATAGAATATTTATCTAGGGATACAACAGTTTGTGAGACCCAGCTGCTACTCTAATAATGCAGTGCAACTTAAAATACAGAATTTTAGTGCACAGTCTTCTTAGAAGATGTAATTTATGGAGTATTATGTATTACATCAATGCAAAAGTCAATTTTATTTTAGCTAATAACATTTGCTTGTACTACATCTATGCATATACCAAGCTATGCAGCCAGTCTTATACGGGTCTCTCCCAGTCTGTCTTGTAACAGTCCTTTGTGGACTGGTCTTTCTATCTAAAATTCCTATCTCTCTAGAGGCAATTGTATGACCTGTTAGGGTTATACATATATATATATATATATATATATATATATATATATAATACATATATTATGTATATACACACACACACACACACACACACAAATATATATATATATATATAAAACCTGTTATCCTGGTGGGATCCCACTTTCTAAAAATTGATTTTGGATTAAATATTGTAAAGGGCAGGAACTCAGTATGATTGATTTAATCCTACAACAAGATGTTAACTCAGTGGAATTGATAAGGCAATGGTTATCTAGTTTAGCATGTGAGTTCTCTAGTTCAGTATGATTGACTTAATCTTACAACAAATAATGGTTCCCTAGTGATAGAATGATTGATTTATACTCAATATACTGTCATGATATAATTGTAAGAGAGTATATAACCTGGGGATAAACTCAGCCAGACACAGACTTCAAGATAGAGACCATCCTGGTGGTTCTCCTGCCTCCTGCACTAAAACCAAGACCCATTCCAGAGGGCCTCCAGAAAGCTAGCCTGGGCCCCAGGTGAAGGAGACAGACTGTGAAGGAGACAATGAATACTTTGGACTTCATCCCTGACTATTCTTGTGGTGATTATTCTGCTGAAAACAAGACTGGTCCCAAGACCTCCAGAAAGCTAACCAGGACATTACAAAATATAACTTCAGCTGCCCCAAAAGCAATCTCTCTCATGAGGATCTCAGTGACTCGCTTTGCTTGGCACCTCACTTATAATGTTAATTCATCCCTAAGGGCATCTTTTTTTTTTAAAGTAGGACCTTTGTCCAATGGCCAATATATGGGTTACAGTCTTGTACTGGTGGAGGTCTCTAGAAACACAAGGTCCCCGAAGACTCTATCCCACCCCCATCCTTTTAATTGTTACTTCTGGGTTTCTCTACCAATTGAATGCAGGTATCTCTTTGAAAATAGCACAGTCTCTTTTAAAAGACAAGATTCTTGAGTAGCTCTTTACAAAAGTCTGCTCTGACTGGCATTCTCATTCCCCCACCCCCTCTTCAAATATTTGTGAAAACCCTAACAATAGGAATGCCTCTAGTTGGAGACCCCCTCAACCAGTCATTTTCTGTCCTAAATCTCTGCTTATTAGGTTCATTTTCTTCTAGGCTTTGATCAATTCAACTTCAAATGATTACACTAGACAGCTGTATTGCACGGCTTGGGGATTTGACTGGGAACTCACTGGATGATGCTTCAAGCACCTTCTGCCCACCACTCAAGCTCAGCATCCCTCCAGACTGGGATCCTGTAGGATGATTCAGGTCTATATTCCTTCTCAGCAGAAAGTAATTTCGCAAGGTTGGACATTGTCCATACCCCCAAGGACTTTGGGACACATTTGTTTTGGGGGGTACCATTTTGTTGGGACATATGGACTCCAACAAAATACTATGCAGTATTTGACTGGGCCCTAGTAAGGAGCAAACTGATTATGTGCCAATCTTCTCTATTGTACTCTGGTATGCACCCCTTTGTATCATTAAACTTTGGCCTCAGTTAATCTCTAATGTTGATTCTCCACAGGCCACTGTAGGTCACTCCCAGCTTCTGGACACTAAACAATTGTCTCTGGATTTGGCCTCTAAGATTTTAGTGCCATTCTTCTAGACCCACTCCTGTTTAGGGATTCCCAACCCAATTTTTGAAAGATTTCATTAATAAATAAAAAGAGTGGGGAAATGATGACATCCTGGGTTACTAGGTGAGGTTGGCAAAGAAAGCCTGAACTACAGATGAATATAATCCCAGAGGAAAGCAGGAAGGGCACTGACGGCAGTCAGCTCAGCTTTATAGTCATACCCTATTGAGGTCTTGGGTAACCCCACGTTACTCTATCCATTTGGACTCTTGTTATGACAACCCCAAAGGTTATATTTCCCCTATATATCTGTCCATGGCTTACACCATCTTTGCTGAACCTCTTGGAATAGCAGACCATGGCATTCTGCCTCATGTGTTCTTTCTTCCCATCCTCTCCCCACACCACCCCGCCTCGTGGTGTCCTTTTTTTCTTATAGCTAACTAATTCTTTTAGGATGCTAAACTCCTCTATGGATTTAGCTCTCCAGGTAAGGGCATATTGTCACTTCACTGAATATTCCCTTTCTCCTTATTTATTTTGAGTTTTACTGGGGAATTTGCCTTTTATTCTTTATTTGTTAGGCAGATATTTCAGATTAAAATTTAGTTATTTTAAGAGGATGGTTATTTAATTTTCTGTTAGAATTCTTACAAAGTGATAAGTCAGTTGCCTAAGTTAGCGTGGTACTGAGCAAATCCTCTAGCTCATTAATGTAATTTAAGTACTCACTGGAGTTCACACTCTTGGGAGATTCACAAGTCAGAAACCCATAATCCCACTCTCAGATACCATAATTCCACTCTCTCAGAGGAGGAGTCGACCTTTGGAAGATCATATATAAGAAGCAGACAGAGGCTCACTCAGGAGTTCAGATGAAAAGATTGAGAGGGGAGCGTCAGTTCAATTCAGAAGAAGCGCAAGCTCCGAGGGCCAAAGGGCACTCTGGCACAGACACAGGAGCACTTTGGGAGATATGGAAGCCCACAAGCCCACTCGCAGAGGTGGAGTCAGATTCATTCCATTTTCCACCTTTGTGCTGGCTGGAGGCTGAAGGACAAACCTTTGGATTTGGAGACATTTGGAGCAAGCCCTTGGAACCAAGCAGAGAGATAGGCCACCAAGAAAACTAACCGGCTATTTTGGAGGAAACAAAAAACATCTGAACTTTTATCACCTGACTGCATTTGGAGTGATTATTACTCTTAACTGAAACTAAAGCTGCCTCCAGAAAACCTCCCCAAGAAACCTGCTCCCAGAGAGAACCATTATATTTTAAAGAAGAGAACACCACACTTTCATGAATTAAGTAGGATTGATTCAAGCCTTTCCCCCTTTCTTTTGATTTAGAACATAGGTGGTCATGAGCTCCCTAACTTCTCAAGGAGGTAAGAACCCCCAAAAAGAAGGTGATCACGCCTTTCCTGACTGTTCAAAAAAGAAGTGAAAACACCAGAAAAAGAAGGTGGTCACACCCTCCCTGACATCTCAGGAAGGGAGATGAAAACAGCAAAGGAAATGAAGAATCAAATCAGATTAGCAGGTTTCTAAAGGGGCTCACTCTTAAAATAGGTATACATAAATCCATCAATATGGGAGACATTACACATAATTACTTAAGCACATAACAATATAACACAGGCTAGTAGTAATGTAACAACATGAATCAACATGAGAATTTATACACATCCATAAGTCCTAGAAATAGTCCAAAAGGAATCCATTGTCCATTAGTTCATGTGCCAGGAATCCAATAGTTCCTGTTCTGCAATAGTCTCATCAAATTTTTTTCATCTCAAGGAATCCAATGATTCCTGCTGGTTTTCAAGAACTGAAAGCTGAAGATTTTAAGTTCTTTTAACACTCTCATTGTCAGCCATGCTCTTTCAGTGTCAGATGTTTCTTAAATCTTCTCCTTTGTTTTGAGTTTTTTCTCTTTTCTGTTTCTCTCTGATGGACAAGGCAATACAGCTCTTGGCATCCATCTGATTCCTTCTCCACCTGTAGAGATACAAGCAAACCCTCTTCCCCAAGCAGTTAACCTATCTAATTCCCTTCTATTTACCACTTTTGGGATTTCTCCTCATCATCTGGCAATTACATTGGAGCGGTTTGCACTGGACACTGCCCTGTTGGGTTAAAAAACCTCTATTATCTCCAACTGTAATCTCTTTCTGCTATCTGACTATTTTTAGGCTGATTGATCACATCAGAGTCCTGATCTTGTAAAGACTCTCTGGGTGTAACCTCAGCTGCCATCATGCCCCATCTATCTTTTGTATATCTTGGAGCTGGGCCCTGCCTCTCATTTCTCTGGGCCAGTCTACATTCTGAGGCCCAGTGAAAGCCTCGGTTGCATTTTGGACATGGGGTTTTGGGTTTTATTCTCTCAGCCTGTCCTCTCACTCTATTTCTATATCTACACTGAGCTCTCAAATGTCCAACTTTTCCATAATGAAAACATCGACAAATTTCTCTAGAAGTCCCTTGCCAAGAAGGGCTCCCTGTCTTCCCATGTTCATCATAGTTTGGGTATAATAAGCATTTATGCCCACTGTGGCACAGCATCTTATGATCTCCTCTAAAGGAGCATCTTTGTCTGGTCCCCATATAATTCTTTTGCAAACGTCATTGGCATTTTCCTTAGCAGATGTCTGGTCATTATTTCTGTAGCTAGCATTATCTCCAGTGGTTCTTATTACAGTGTTTGAAACAATCCCAGAAAATCAGCAAAAGGTTCATTGGGACCTTGCTCTATTTTTGTGAAGGCTTTACATCCATCTTTTTGTCCAGGGAGAGAACCCCAAGCTTTTATTGCAGCCTTGGAAATTTGCTCATACACTGTTATGGGATAATAAATTTATTCTTAATTCTCTCCATGCTGATTTTCACCAGCTAGTTGGTCAAAAGTGATTTGTCCAATAGCTCTTGTCTGCCTATTGCGTTGGGCTTGAATCCTACATAATTCATGAAACTCCAAAAGCCACGATAAATTTTGTCCAGATTCTAAACATGTTCTAGCTATGGATTTCCAACCATTTGGGGTTAAGATTTCATAAGACAAATTATCTAGTAACAGCTTAACATAAGGGGATGTAGCCCCATGAAGAGCGCAACCCTTTTTCAAATCTAATTTTTTCCAAATTAAAAGGAGTGCATTTTCTCTCTTTTTGACCTGAAGAGTCAAACTTTTCAATCACAGGATATGCATGTATAAAATCAGATATATCTTCTCCTTTTTTTTTGCCTTAATTAATGCCTTTTGTAATCTTGTCACAGGCTCCTTAATAGGTGGTTCTGATTGCATTACTGCCTCTCCCCCTCTTCCTTCTCCTTCCACCCATGAAGGGTTAATTGAAGGGGAAGGGTCATGAGATGTGTGATACTTCACAGCAAGAGAAATTAGATCATTCCACATTGTACTTAGTACACATATTGTGTACTAAGTACACAAATTGTACTTAACTCCATTCTTATCTGATTCTTCCTCCTTTTCACCTAGTTTAGTTGGCACCTTCCCTCCTGCTTTCTTCTTTTTCCTTATTCTAACACTTTTATATTTTCCTAAAGCCAGTTGTATTAAATTATATGTATTAAGTATGTCTTTGAAATTGAATCAGGTCCATTTTTATTGTAGAATTGACAAAGATCCTCTCCTACTAATTTCCACTCCTCTAGATCCAATTCTTTTTCCATAGAGAAACAAGGACATATGTGCTTTACAGTTTCTAAAAGTTCAAGGATCTGCTGCAAAATTATAATCAAACCTTGGCTTTTCATAACCTTAACAATGTTCTCTAAACATTTTCCTTGAACAGAAACAGAAGGCTGTTTTCTAAACATCTGTCCCATCTTAGCTGAAATTCTACTTTAACTCTCTTAACAAAATTTCTTTGTTGTACTCACCCTAATTTCTGGGTTGAGGAGACTTTTCCACTGGATTCAGGATCAGAGGCTTTTCCACTGAGATCAGAGTCCTATCAGGGCACCAAAATGTGGTGTTCTCTTCTTTAAAATATAATGGTTCTCTCTGGGAGCAGGTTTCTTGGGGAAGTTTTCTGGAGGCAGCCTTAGTTTCAGTTAAGAGTAATAATCACTCCAAACACAGCCAGGTGACAAAAGTTCAGATCTTTTATTGCTTCCTCCAAAATAGCCCAGTTAGTTTCTCTCTGCTTGGGTCCAAGAGCTCCCTCCAAATGTCTCCAAATCCAAAGCTTTGTCCTTCAGCCTCCAGCCAGCACAAAGGTGGAAAATGGAATGAATCTGACTCCACTTCCAAGAGTGGGCTTGTGGGCTTCCATAATTTTCCATTGACTTTGTAGTATGGGCTTCTCCCAGTCAGTCCTGTAACAGTCCTCAGATAATCCATATTCTCAAATAATGCATATTAACTGAAGGAAGTGAGGGAGTACAAGCAACTGAGATGGCAAATTAAAACAAATAAACAAAAAAAAAACCCCTCAGTTTCTTCAGAACATTTAAAGGTTAACAATCTTGGAATTCCAGGAGAATGCCTTGAATTGCATTTTTGATTTACTGGAGACCCTTATTTCCCAAAAGACATTAACAGTCATTCTCCCCCTGTTATTACACAGATATATATTCATAATCTTGCATTCCATGAGTGTGCCTTGAATCGCATTTTCGATTTAGTGGATACTCTCATTCTACCCCTCAGTTAGTTAGCTATGTCCTTATTCATTTAAAGGACTGAGACTGCCTATTCTACTATTCTGTCTTTTCCCAAAAGACATTAACAGTCATTCCTCCCTGTTAAATGCAGATATTATTCTCTAAAATTTGGCAGGGCTTTCTTTCAGTAGGTTTTTGATGAAACTCCTGGTGAGCTCTTGGGGTTACAAAAGTGCTCAATCTCAGCAACCGTAGACCACAATTCATTATTCTCATTTTGTTGAGTGAGGGATAGATCTCTTTCAGTTCAACCCCAATTCATTCCCTATAGGATTTCTTCAAAGGTAAATTGAATTTTGAGGAGATACCCTACTACAAGTAAGGGAAGGCTTATATTACCAATTAGAAAGGTCTGAGTGGTTATTATCCTTTCCAGTATGAAGGGAGAACCAAAATTATATCACAATGTTGGAGACAGATTATAGAATATATTCACTATGGACTGATGGAAGCAATACAAGCTCAGGAGGTTTGATTACAGGTGGGGCACAAATAGTCCTTATGAACATTTGGACATGTGATGGCTCTAAATTTATACATCTCATGTTTCTTTTGAGCTACTGCCATTCTACCTTCCTCATAGAACCCAGGGACAACCCAGTTCACAGAACACAGGGACAACAGAGCTGGAGACCTAAAAGATACTCTAAGGCAGTGAAAGCTCTTTGGGAGGTTTGGAGTGAACGCATCTAGATCTTTGCTTGCTGGATGACCAAGGCAGTTCATTCTCTAATATTTTCCACTCATGCCCCTTCCCTGAAGGTGTTCATAGATACACAGTGTTTACATTTAAGGTTAGGGTTAGAGTCAGGAATTAGGGCTAGAGTCCGGAACATAGCTTTTTCTTTGACCAGTGTGTTCTGCCTCAAGGCCAGAACTGACTCCCAGCTTGGGCTGCTGCCAGGCTTAGTTTTCCAAAGGCTCCAGGAATGGGGTAATTCTCAGAGAAGCCAATGCTATTGTCCCTTCTGAGCCCACCTGTGTGAAGATCGTTTGGTGTGAACATCTGGTGTACACACCATTTCACTACCTGTAATAATACCCACTGTAGGAAACCCAATGGGTAACCCTGAACAATCTCTTCCTTTGCAAAAATATCTAATGTTGATTAGAACAAGGTGGAGGCTTCTAGGGGTAAACAAAGCAAAGGTAGTGAGATATCTCCCAGGAGCAGGAGCTCACTCCCTTCTGTGGTGCAGATACATGTGAAATTCAATCATTTTCCTGGAGAGGTAACAATTTAGCTGCATCTTGGAGAAGCAGAGTATCAGTATCCAGAGATAATAAAGAGGCAGGAAGTGTTAGAGTCCATTCTAAGAAAGAGGAACACTATCAATCAGTCCATCAATATTTATACCATGCCTACTAGGTGCCAGGACTTCCATTGAGTGCTGGTGAGGCCAAACGGGCAGAAGGCAAGTTTTTGTGTTGCTCTCCCAAAGCTCTTAGTCTAATGGTGGAGATACTACATCCACAACTCTACTGAACCATGCTACATACAGGAGAAATTAGAAAGTCCACAGTGGAAAGTGCTAGGATTAAGATGGATGGAAAAAGGCTGCCTGCTAAAGGTGGGATTGATCTGGGGGTTGAAGGATATAAGGGAACCCAGGAGGAAGAAGGGAGGTGAGATACATCCTGGGTATGGAGGGACAGCCAGAAAAATTGTCCAGAGTGGGAAGATGAATGATCTTGTGTGAAGAACAGCCAAGAAACCAATGGCACTGGACCAAAGAGTTCATGGGGAAGTGTCATATAGAGAACACTGGAAAGGGCAGGGGAAGGGAGAGGTTCTAAAGGGTGTTGAATGCTACAGAAGGGAATTGATACTGGATCCTGGAGGTGACGGGGAGCCACAGGAGTTTATGGAGTCCAGAGGTGGGAAGGTGGGATGACATGGTCTGCCAAGTGTGAGCAAAGTCACAAAGATGAGGAAATCAGAATGAATTCACGGCATGTGAAGATGTCTACATTTCCAGAGTCATTCAGTCCATGATCCAGGGGAAGCTGAGATAAAGCTAGACTTCTTGCCTGTGGAAGGGCAGAAAGAGGGTTCTGGGGCAGGAGCTCCTGGGGATGGGGAGTCTGTTCTTTCTTCTAGGACATGAAGAGCCAGTAAATCTTGAATTGAATCTTTCTTCTTTCTTCCAGGACATGGAGAGCCAGCAAAGTAATTGAAGCTGGAAAGTGAACCATTTACTGTGATAATTTAAGCAAATGTGTCCCTCTGACATGCTTCAGCAATCTCCCTGCTTCACAGAATAGAGCATCTCAGAGCTTCCAGGCATCTTGGGCACCATGTTGGCTTCTGCCTACTTCTCCAGAATCTCCTCCCCAACAGCCCATTGCAAGCAGGCCTCCAAGGAGAGGGCACTCACTCCTTTCTAAGGCTATCCATTTCATTTTGCATATCAGGAAGTATGATCATATATACAAGGTCCCCAGAAAGTCAGCCCCAAATCTGGGATTTGACTCCCTCATAACCTGACACTTCTTAGAGGTGTGAGCCTGGCTCAGGGATTTCCCCTTTACTAGTCTTACTTTTCTCATCTGTAACCTGCCATCTCGGGGAGGGAGTAGGGGGAAGGAGGGGAAAAGATGGAACAGAAGGTTTTGCAAGGGCCAATGCTGAAAAATTACCCATGCATATATCTTGTAAGTAAAAAAGCTATAATAATATAAATAAATATTACATTATATTAAAAAAATGAATGCCCATGACTGAGTAGTATCCCCCTTTTCCTAGCTGAGACTCTAAACAGGGGTAATTCAGTGAAAAATCAGAAGCCTGGATAAAATCCAAGCCCAAGGCATTCAGTATCATGGGTTCCCCTGTTCCATCCTCTTCCTGCTTGATCTGTGTTTAGACCCTATATGCTGAAGCTTCAAGCAATTAAAGTCAGGATTAAACAAGACCTGGCAATTACAGAAAGAGAGAGGAAGGAAGGGAGGAAGGGAGAGACAGTGACATAGAAAAAAAGAGAAACAGAACAAGTTTGTAATATAATACTCAAAAAGATAAAAGACATGGACTGATAACTACAAATAATTCACTATATATTTAGGTATAAAGCTAAGTATAATTCTATAAAAGGAAAAATGGATCATTATTGGAATAGAGGATACATTTCTGTAATAAAAAAAAAATCAGAGCAAACTAGGAACTTTGGACCCCAAACTAAAGATCAAGAGAAATCTAGAAAGGTAAAAGTATTTTGAGTAATTGGAAAGGACTTCATGAAATGATAAAAGTAACAAAAAGAAAGGAAACATATGTCTCTTCAGAACTGCAATGTCTTCAAAGGGAATACATGGAATTTAGGAGTTTTAAAGTGTTCCTGAAGGTGGATTAGTCCGGTGTTGGGGATAAGAACTCACTATTTGACAAAAATTGCTGGAAAAAATGCAAACTAGTATGGCAGAAACTAGGCATTGACCCATACCTAATACCATAGATCAAGATAAGATCGAAATGAGTTCATGGTCTAGACATAAAGAATGATATCATAAATAAATTAGAAGAACATAGGATAGTTTACCTCTCAGACCTGTGGAGGAGGAAAGAATTTGTGGCCAAAGAAGAACTAGAGATCATTATTGATCACAAAATAGAAATTTTTGATTATATCAAATTAAAAAGCTTTTGTACAAACAAAACTAATGCAGGAAATTTGATAAAATCCAACATCCATTTCTAATAAAAACACTTGAGAGGATAGAAATAAATGGACTTTTCCTTAAAACAGTCAGGAGCATATATTTAAAACCGTCAATAAGCATTGCATAAATGGGGAAAAACTGGAACCTTTCCCAGTAAAATCAGGAGTGAAACAAGGTTGCCCATTATCACCATGATTATTCCATATTGTATAAGAAATGTTAGCCTTGACAATGAGAGTGGAGAAAGAGATTAAAGGAATTAGAGTAGGTAAAGAGGAAATCAAACTATCACTCTTTGAAGATGATATGATGATATACTTAGAGAACCCCAGGGCTTCTACTAAAAAGCTATTAGAAATAATTCACAACTTTAGCAAAGTTTCAGGATACAAAATAAATCCACATAAATCCTCAGCATGTTTAATCACCACCAACAAAATCCAACAGCAAAAGATAAACAAAGGGAAATTCCATTCAAAATAACTGTCGATAGCATAAAATATTTGGGAATCTATCTACCAAAGAAAAGTCAGAAAATATATGAGCACAATTAAAAAAAAACTTTCCACACAAATAAAGTCAGATTTAAATAATTGGAAAAATAGTAAGTGCTATTAGATAGGCCAAGCGAGTATAATAATGATGACAATACTCCCTAAACTAATCTATTTATTTAGTGCTATACCAATCAGACTCCCAAGAAAATATTTTAATGATCTAGAAAAAATAACAACAAAATTCATATGGAAGATCAAAAGGTCGAGAATCTCAAAGGAATTAATGGAAAAAAAATCAAATGAAGATGGCCTAGCTATACTTGATCTAAAACTATATTTTAACGCAGCGGTCACCAAAACCATTTGGTATTGGCTAAGAAATAGATTAGTTGATCAGGGGAATAGGTTAGGTTCACAAGACAAAATAATCAACTATAGCAATCTAGTGTTTTACAAACCAAAAGATCCCAACGTTTGGGATAAGAATTCATTATTTGAAAAAATCTGCTGGGAAAACTGGAAATTAGTTATGGCAGAAATTAGGCATGGACCACACTTAACACCGTATACCAAGATAAGATCAAAATGGGTCCATGATTTAGGCATAAAGAATAAGATTATAAATAAATTAGAGGAACATAGGAGAGTTTGCCTCTCAAACTTGTGGAGGAGGAAGAAATTTATGACCAAAGATGAACTAAAGATCATTATTGATCACAAAACAGAAAATTTTGATTACATCAAATTAAAAATCTTTGTACAAACAAAACTAATGCAAACAAGATTAGAAAGGAAACAACAAACTGGGAAAATATCTTCACAGTTAAAGGTTCTGATAGGGGCCTCATTTCCAAAATATATAAAGAATTGACTCTAATTTATAAGAAATCAAGCCATTCTCCAATTAATAAATGGTCAAAGGATATGAAAGACAATTTTCAGATGATGAAATTGGAAACTATTTCCACTCATATGAAAGTGTTCCAAATCACTATTGATCAGAGAAATGCAAAAAAGACAACTTGAGATACCAATAAACACCTGTCAGATTGGCTAAGATGACAGGAAAAAATAATGATGATTGTTGGAGGGGATGTGGGAAAACTGGGACACTGATGCATTGTTGGTGGATTTGTGAAGGAATCCAACTATTCTGGAGAGCAATCTGGAATTATGCCCCAAAAATTATCAAACTGTGCATACCTTTGATCCAGCAGTATTACTACTGGGCTTATACCCCAAAGAAATACTAAAGAAGGGAGAGGGACTTATATGGGCCAAATGTTTGTGTCAGCCCTGTTCATAGTGGCTAGAAACTGGAAAATGAATGGACGCCCATCAGTTGGAGAATGGTTGGGTAAATTGTGGTATATGAATGTTATGGAATATTATTGTTCTGTAAGAAATGACCAGCAGGATGAATACAGAGAGGCTTGGAGGGACTTACATGAACTGATGCTAAGTGAAATGAGAAGAACTAGAATATCATTATATACATCAACAACGATACTGTATGGAAGTGGATTTATTCGACAAAGAGAAGATCTAACTCAGTTTCAGTTGATCAATGATGGACAGAAGCAGCTACACCCAAAGAAAAAACACTGGGAAATGAATGTAACCTGATTGCATTTTTGTTTTTCTTCTCGGGTTATTTTTACCTTCTTAATTCAATTCTTCCTGTGCAACAAGAGAACTGTTCAGTTCTGGACACATGTATTGTATCTAGGATATACTGTGACATATTTAACATGTATAGGGGTCGCCACTTGGGGGGGGGGTGGAGGGAGGGGGGGAAAAGTCAGAACAGAAGGGAGGAAGGGGTAATGAAAAATTACCCAAGCATGGGTTCTAAAAAAGTTAAAATACTAATGCAGACAAGATTAGGAAGGGAAAACAAAAACTGGGAATACATTTTTTTCAGTCAAAGGTTCTGATAAAGGCCTCAATTCCAAAATATATAGAGAATTGGCTCTAATATATAACAAATTAAGCCATTCTCTAATTGATAAATGGTCAAAAGTTATGAACATACAGTGTTCAGATGAAGAAATTGAAACTATTTCTAGCCCTCATATGAAAAGATGCTCCAAGTCATTATTAATCAGAGAAATCCAAATTAAGACAACTCTGAGATACCACTATACACCTGTCAGATTGGCTAAGATGACAGGGAAAGATAATGTGGAATGTTGGAGGGATTTGGGAAAGCTGGGACAGTGATACATTGTTGATCGAATTTTGTGAGTACATCCAGCCATTCTTGAGACCAATTTGCAACTATGCTCAAAAAGTTATCAAACTGTGCATGTCCTTTGATCCAGCATTGTTACTATTGGTCTTATATCCCAAAGAGATATTAAAGAAGGGAAAGGGACCTGTATTGCAAAAATGTTTGTGGCAGCCTTTTTGTAGGAAATTGAATGGATGTCAATCAATTGGAGAATGGCTGAATAAATTATGGTATATGAATGTTATGGAATAGTATTATTCTGTAAGAAATGACCAGCAGGATGATTCCAGAGATGCCTGGAGAGACTTACATGAACTGATCCTGAGTGAAAAGAGCAGAACCATTAGATCATTATACACTTTAACAATAATACTATAGGAGTATCAATTCTGATGGACGTGGCCCTCTTCAGCAATGAGATGATCCAAATCAATTTCAATTGTTTAGTAATAAAGAGAACCAGCTATACTCAGCAAAAGAACTCTGGAAAATGAGTGTGGACCACAACATAGCATTTCCACTCTTTCTATTATTGCCTGCTTGCATTCTTATTTTCCTTCTTAATTCTCTTTGTAAATTTGATTTTTCTTGTGCAACAAGATAACTGTATAAATATGTATACATATATCGTATTTAACATATATTTTAACAAATTTAACATGTATGGGACTACCTGCCATCAAGGGGAGGAGGTGGGGGGAAGAAGGGGAAAAGTTAGAACAGAAAGTTTTGCAAGGGTCAATGTTGAAAAATTACCCATGCATATGTTTTGTTAAAATGAAAAGCTATAATAACAAAAGAAAAATATTGATGTCCCTTGACTATTGATCTATTGAAGAATGAATATTGATCTTCTAGATCTGTGTCAATTTCAAATAGACTTTGAATATCAGAACTTTATTCACACACAAAAAAAATCTCAAATGAAAAGAAAAAGAAATGTTATCTAATAGCATTTCTGATTTCCAATGGTTTCTCTCAAACAATTTCTATTCTAATTTTTATTTAGAATTACAATAATAACACAAGCAATAAATTTCAGATGACATCAATTACATTTCCAAATTATTACAAATGAAAATCATTGACCTTATTAGCATTGACATTTTAAAACCACTTTAAAGTTATCAGATATGGAAGAATAACATTCAATTAATGAAATAATAACATAGCTCTCAGCATATGCCAGGCACTGTGCCAAGCACTTTACAATCATTATATTATATTGATCTCACAACAACAACCTTGGGAGGAGGGTACCATTTTCTTTACAAATCAGGAAACTGGGGCAAAGAGAAATAAGATAACTTGCTTAAAATTTCACAGTTAATACATTTCCACAACTGGAACAGAAGGTGGGGAAAAGGGGTGGCTCAGCAGAGGTTGAATGGCTTTCCCCACCTCCTATTCTCATTCCAGGTACTGTCAGGGGCAACTGGACCTTCCTAGGCAGCAAATGGGCACAGAGCCACTGGGGTCACTGTCAGTGTGTGGCCCTACTATACAGACAATTCAATTCCTACTAATTGGCTATTGCACTCTACTTCCACTAGGTGTGGCAGAATGTAATTTAAAGTTTTCCTAAATTTTAATCTTACTTGAGAACAGAGGGGCTAACAGAGATATGGGATGAAATGTTCTGAATAATAGAGATACATTCATGACTCCAGGTGAAGGGAATGGGGAGGGCAGAGGATCAAATTAATGTACATTGCTTCACCAGGTCATCCTAGTATCAACTTGGCCCTGACTGAAGAAAGAATCCCTGAGGACTCTGACCATGACACTTAGATTCCCAGGACCTAAGCAGCCCTCTCAGTAGGCTCAGGGGACCACTACTTTGCAGCACTTTTAATGTATTTTTTCCTCAGCTGCAGAACAGAGCTTAGGATTCTTGGTTCCCTAGACTTTAGCACTAAAGCATTGCAAGTGAAATGTTCTTTCATTATTGTGGTGTTTTTCTTCTTTAAAATATAATAGTTTTCTGTGTGGGAGCAGGTTTCTCAGGGAGGTTTTCTGGAGGCAGCCTTAGTTTCAGTTCAGATTAAATAATCACCCCAAACGCAGCCAGCTGATAAAATGCAAACGTTTATTTTCTCCTTCCAAAATAGCCCGGTTAGTTTTTCTTAGAGGCCTATCTTTCTGCTTGGTTCCAAGAGCTCTTGCCGCTAGTCCTTTGCCTCTGCTCCCTTCAGCCTCCAACCAGCACAAAGGTAGAAAATGGAATGAATCTCTCTTGCCTTCGAGAGAGGGCTTCTCTCTGAACTGACTTGATGTTCCCCTCTCAAACTTTTCAGCTGAACTAACTCTGACTGACTCACTGAAGCTCTATTCATGCTCCTTCTCTGAGAGTGGGATCCGAAAGTGGGATTGTGGGATCCAAGAGTGGGATTATGGGTTTCCTCCCAGAGTGCTCTCTGGCCCTAAGAGCTTCTTGCTTATATGAGCTCTCTAACGGTGTGAACATAAGCATTGTTTATATCAGTTCTACTTAGTACCTTGTTTCAATTTCTGGCCCATAACATCTCCTCATAAGATCAGATCAATCATACTGAAATTAGATAATTTTTGTCTCTACCAACTCTAATGACTTAACAGCTTGTAAGGATTCCAACACATTATCTCTTCTATGAGACCGAGTTCTTCTACTGCTGCAGTGCATGGTTTTTCACACATTCTAACCTAATGTAGATCTAAGTGAAAGTTCCTGGGAGGTCTCTGGATTTCTCTTACCTCCCAGTCACAGGCTCGAAATCCAGGCTGAAAGATAATTTTTATTTAAGACTTGTGGCCGGCCATCAGTCGCTGAGGTCTTGTTCCAGGACACGCTACAGCCTAACGAGATCAGCCTCTCAGTGCTTTTGCTGCTGCTGCCCGCCTTAGGTCCTGGGCGTAGCACAGGTGTGCAGGGCTTGGGAAATAGCCCAAAGGAAAGAATAAAGCAGTAAGAGTTTTATCCAGCATCCCTGAAGTCTAATCCAGGAACTAGATGGGAGAGGAAAGAGAAGATTCTTTGGAAATATCCCCATTATCCTCAAATCGAATCAAAGCTCATTATCAGGGTTCCTTGTAGTTGTCATAATTTAAAAGCAGCCAGGATTGGTGCTGAGACCTAAGCACCTTTCTTATTAATGAGTTCTTTTGGGTCTAAGGGTGAGGAACCGATCCCCATAGCAACCAGGCCTAATCCTATTGAGAGAAGTGTTTAAAAGCACCTCAGAGGTATCTGGAATTGGGTAGATTAAGAGTCTCTTTCCTAGGGGAAAGGAAGTATGTGAGATAAAAAGGGCTATGTATGACCACACTTGGTATATCTGGGGCTTGAAAAACACTCACCCAAGTGAATCTATCCTTTCCCTTTTGTGAGATAATTGCTTTCCATTGACTTTACCCCACTTGTTAAGGTAAAAATAGGGCAATTGAAACATTTAAAAAATACAGAAAAGAAAAAAAAATGGAAAGATGTTCAGAGGGAAACACAGACATGCAGGAAAGTTTTGAAAGGAATATGTAAAATTATATGCTAAAAAAACCTCAAACCAAGTAGTATGTAATGGAGAGTCATGGTTTTATACACAATCCCCATTTTGTGTGCTGCTGTGTATTTAGAACTATTTCCTTTTGATGTTCAAGTACAGAATAAAAAATGAAGAACATACTGTTGGTTGATATATTTAAAGTGAAGTTAGAATATAATGACAAAATGCCATTTGGAGCAAACAAAAATAGAGAGAGTGGGTTGGAAGTCATTATTACCCAGCTGCATGTAGAACAGATTTTAATAGGTTAATATTTCCTCCCTATTTTTCATGGTATTACTATAGTGCTGCACTGTCAATGATGTTGATTAAACGTACCAACAGATTATCACATGCAGAACATATAATAATAATGACCTTGAAATGCTGACTAATTAGGTTCTGGTGGTACCAATAAGTGGGAATTGAGCAACAAATAACAAAGTTGTCGATTGGTATCTGCTTCCAAATGCTAATGTCCCAGTATGTGTCTGGGACCTCTTTTTGCTCAAGTCCAAGACATCTCCCTGTGCTGGAATACTCTGTGTGGAGGCTTCTGATGCCAGGAGCTCATAACACCACATACTCCCCTGGGTCCTTCCCCCAAATACCACCACCTGAGCCTAGGGCATTCTTGAGAAGGACACTGTCCTCACAAGTGCTTGGCCCATAGGTCCGGTAGACTGCCATGGTGAATGAGGTTCCTGGAGGCAATGCTGTTTTGGGATTAATGGGGCCTCAAAACCTTCAGAGATGAGGTTGGGTGCCAATAAAAACCAACATCCCAGGTGTTGCTTGGGGTCAAGACAATAATCTCTTGGAGATCTTGTGGGCAGATTCTCCACACTTTAGGGAAGCAAAACTCAGATTGAGTCCATAAATGGCAAGAACCCATTTTTACAGGCTTCAAAGGCCCTGAGGATCTGTTGCTCACTAGGGTGGGATAAATACAAAAGAGAAGGGTTCCCCCTTCTTGGAAGGTTGGCTGATCTGGTGAGAACAGTTTTGTTTTGGATGCAGGTTGGATCATCTGTCCTGTCATCCTTTTTTAGTTGGATTAGATGCTCTCTTCACATTTTGTCAGAGAATTTGAGGCCCCTATAACTTGGGTAGCTATCATTCCTTGGAAGAGAAGAGAAAAAATGGACCAAAGTTTTAGGGACAGAGGCATATCTATCTTCAGTAAGGTAAAGGATGAGTAGAAAGGGTACCTGGTTGGGCAAGAATATGATCAAATATGTCCTTCTCTGTGAAATTGTTCAGGTGGCTGGTTTAGGGCAGGGGTTCCTAGTTTTGGAATCTATGGATCTTGAATTTTCAACAAACTTTCCTATGCCATGCAATTTTTTTCCCAATGGAACAAAACTTTGTTTAGTACTTACTATGTACAAATTTTCACAAAGTCTTACTCTGATATCTGCATGGGGATGAGCCTATGTTTTTTTTTTTTCTTTTTTAATAGCTTTTTATTTACAAGATATTTGCATAGGTAATTTTTCAGCATTGACATTTGCAAAACATTTTGTTCCAATTTTTCCCCTCCTTCCCCCCCCCCAGATGGCAGGTAGACCAATAAATGTTAAATATGTTAAAGTGTATGTCAAATACAATATATGTATACATGTCTATATTGTTGTTTTGCTGCACAAGAATCGGACTTTGAAATAGCGTACAATTAACCTGTGAAGGAAATCAAAAATGCAGGTGGACAAAAATAGAGGGATTGAGAATTCTATGTAGTGGTTCATGGTCATCTCCCAGAGTTCTTTCCTTGGGCACAGCTGGTTCAGTTCATTACTGCACTATTGGAACTGATTTGGTTCATCTCATTGGTGAGGATGGCCAGGTCCGTCAGAATTGATCATCATATAGTATTGTTGTTGAAGCATATAATGATCTCTTGTTCCTGCTCATTTCGTCTATACCACATAATTAATAGTCAGTGAAGTAAATTCTGATGAATATGCAAGTGATCACTAAACTAAGTTAATTACTTTTTTTTTTTTTTCTGAGGATATACCAACATTTTTTCACTTTGAAAAAAGATCTTCAGGGTGTCACAGGAAATTGTCACTTGAAAAACTAGTGAGAAGAAGAGCTTTATATGCAGATTAGACAACAAGCTCACAGATACACTCACTACAGCATCCTTGCTGATGCAAAGAAACTGAGCCACCTTGAAGGAAATGGAGATGTCTACTAGAGCAAAGGTCTCAGTAGGAGTCAACACTCTGAGCAGTGGTCTCAGCAAGGAAGTGTTGTACTTGAGTTTGACTGAGAACAGGTAATTGATACGAGATTAGTGGGAGGATTGTAGGCACGCTTAAAAAATACTATTTTTTCCAATTTCATATAAATATTGATTATATTATTCATATATACATAAATATATATAATTATAAATTAAGTTAAATTAAATTAACATTTAATTTTTAAAAAAATTTTTGAGTTTCACTAGGCCCAAAAGGCTATCAAACTGTGCATACCCTTTGATCTAGCAGTATTGATGGGGGGATCACTGATACTATCTCTCTTTGACTTGGGGAGGGGGCCATGAAGTAGAAACTACTTGAAAGAGAAATTTTCCTTGAACTCTTCCCTCTGCAAAAGACCCACCCCAGGGAATCAAGATAAGTAGTTTCATTCTGTTGTCCTGGAGGAGACCAGCACACCCCCCATTGATAACACTCACTACTCATTACACCCTTTATTGAGTTGGAGATTATTCCAGGGACATTCATTTATAACTTTTATTCAATTCTGGAAGATCTCTGTCTGATTTCAACTCAAACTGCCCCCAGCCTCTAGCCAAAGTTTCAACTATAAAAAGGAGCAACTGGGCTCAACTCCTTGCAGAGAGGCTGAAGCAGGAATCATGCCAGGCCAAGGGACATTCCTTGGAATGGCTGCCTGCAAGGACACTCTACCCACTGAAAAGATATTCTCTTTTCAGTGTTAACCCCTTTTTATCTCTCTCACCTATTTCCCTAACAGGACTACACCCCTCTTTACCTCCCTGCTGGGATTTCTCTGCTAGGAGATTTCTCAGCTAGGAACTTTATCTCTCTCTCTGTCAGGATTTCTCTGCTAGACCTTTACTTCTCTGTTGGGACCTTGTCACTAAGAAATTCAGTCTTCCTAGCAAAGGTTGGCTTCTTAGTAACAATAATAAACTTCTTTTGCCAGTCTTTTTGGGTTTTTAAATTCATTTATGAAGGACTTGCCCAACCAGAAGAGCATTCCCACAACTCTCTGCCCTGTGCTGAACCTCATCAGTATCTCTACTGGGCCTGTATCCGTTTTTTTTTTAATAGCCTTTTATTTACAAGATATATGCATGGGTAAGTTTACAGGATTAACAAATGCCAAACCTCTTGTTCCAATTTTTCACCTCTTACCCCCCACCCCCTCCCCCAGATGGCAGGATGACCAGTAGATGTTAAGTACATTAAAATATAAATTAGATAATAATAAGGATACATGACTAAAGGTTATTTTGCTGTACAAAAAGAATCAGACTCTGAAATATTGTACAATTTGCTTGTGAAGGAAATCAAAAATGCAGGTGGGCATAAATATAGGGATTGGGAATTCAATGTGTGGTTTTTAGTCATCACCCAGAGTTTTTTCTCTGGGTGTAGCTGGTTCAGTTCATTAGTGCTCCATTGGAAATGATTTGGTTGATCTCATTGCTGAGGATGGCCAGGTCCATCAGAACTGGTCATCATATAGTATTATTGTTGACGTATATAATGATCTCCTGGTCCTGCTCATTTCACTCAGCATCAGTTTGTGTAAGTCTCTCTCCAGGCCTTTCTGGAAATCATCCTGTTGGTCATTTCTTACAGAACAATAATATAACATAATATTCATAAAACTACAATTTATTCTAGCCATTCTCCAACTGATGGACATCCATTCAGTTTCCAGTTTCTAGACACTCACAAGAGGCCGCCACAAACATTCGTGCACATACAGGTCCCTTTCCTTCTTTTATAATCTCTTTGGGATATAAATCCCAATAGTAACGCTGCTGATCAAAGGGTATGCACAGTTTGATAACTTTTTTGAGCATAGCGTCTCCAAACTACTCTCCAAATGGTTGGATCTGTTCACGACTCCACCAACAATGAATCAATGTCCCAGTTTTCCCGCATCCCCTCCAACAATCATCATTGTTTTTTTCCTGTCATCTTAGCCAATCTGACAGGTGTGTAGTGGTATCTTAGAGTTATTCCCGAATTTACTTCTCGATTAATAATGACTTGAGCATCTTTTTTCATATGATTAGAAATAGTTTTAATTCTTCTATCTGAGAATTGTTCATTATATCCTCTTTGACCATTTTCAATTGAGAACAGCTTGATTCTTTTTATAAATTAGAGTTACCTCTATATATTTTGGAAATGAGGCCTTTATCAGAACCTTTGACTGGTAAAAAAAAAAAAAATATTTTCCCAGTTTATTGCTTCCTTCTAATCTTGTCTGCATTAATTTTGTTGGTACAAAACTTTCAGTTTGGTATAATCGAAATTTTCTATTTTGTGATCAGTAATGATTCTAGTTCTTCTTTTTTGGTCATAAAGACCTTCCTTTCCACAGGTCTGAGAGGTAAACTATCCTTTGTTCTCTAATTTATTAATACCTCTATTCTTTATACCTAGGTCATGAACCCATTTGACCTTATCTTGGTGTCCGTGTTATGAATCAATGCCTAGTTTCTGCCATATTAGTTTCCCACTTTTCCCAGCAATTTTATCAAATAGTAAGTTCTGTCCAAAAGCTCGGGTCTTGGGTTTTGTCAAAGAGTAGGTTACAGAGTGACTGTTTTATTCCTGAACTCAACCTATTCCACTGATCAACTAATCTATTCCTTAGCCAATACCAAATAGTTTTTGCAATCTGCTGCTCTATAATATAATTTTAGATCCGGGTACAGCTAAGACCTTCATTTGATTTTTTTTTTTTCATTAATTCCCTCAGCCTTGGACCTTTTGTTTTCCATATGAATTTTGTTGTTATTTTTCTAGGTCACTGAAATAGTTTTTGGGAGTTCGATTTAGAAAAAAGGACAAATAGATTAGTTTAGGTAATATTGCCATCTTTATTATATTACTTGCTCGCCCTATCCAAGAGCATTTAATATTTTTCCAATTGGCTGACTGTGACTTAATTTGTGTGAAAAGTGTCTGTACTCTTGCTCTATAAAGTTTTGATTTTCCTTGGCAGATACAGATTCCTAAATATTTTATATTATCAGTAGTTACTTAAATGGAATTTCTTTTCAACTCTGACTGCTGGATTTGTTAGTGATATATAAGAATGCTGATGAGTTATGTGGGTTTATTTGTTACCACAGCAACTTTAGTAAAGTTGTAGATTATTTCACAACTTTTAGTAGAATCTCAAATCTTCTATATAACATCATGTCATCGGCAAAGAGTGATAATTTGATTTCCTCATTGCCTATTCTTATTCCTTTTATCTCTTTCTCAGCTTTTATTGCCAAAGCTATCGTTTCTAGTACAATATTAAATAGTAACAGTGATATAAACCTTGTTTCCACTCCAGATCTTATTGGGAATGGTTGGGTAGTTTGTCTCCCCATTACATATGATGCTTACTGATAGTTTTAAATAGATGCTGCTGATTATTTGTTGAAAAAAAGTCCATTTATTCCATACTCAAGTGTTTTTTTATTAGGAATGGATGTTGATTTTGTCAAATGCTTTTTTTCTGTACCATGAGATGATCATATGGTTTTTATTAATTTGGTTATTAACATACAATATATTGATAGTTTTTCCTAATATTGAACCAGCCCTGCATTCTTGGTATCAATCTTACTTGATCATAAATGTATTATCCTGGAGATAATTTTCTGTAGTAGCATCAATATTCATTAGGGAGATTGGTCTATAATTTTCTTTCTCTGTTTTCAACTTACCTGGTTTAGGTATCAATACCATGCCTGTGTCATAGAAGGAATTTGGTAGGACTCCTTCATTCCCTATTTTATCAAATTTATATAGCATTAGAGCCACTGTTCTTTAAATGTTTGCAAAATTCACATGTAAATCCATCTGTCTCTGGGGCATCAGTCTGCATCCTAAAGAGATCTTAAAGGAAGGAAATGGACTGCCATGTGCAAAAAAAAGGTTTGTGGCAATTTTTGTAGTGGCTAAAAACTGATATATTGAGTGGATGCCCATCAGTTGAGAATGGCTGAATAAGTTGTGTATAAGTGAATATTATGGGATATTATTGTTCTGTAAGAAATGAACAGCAGGATGGAGAGAACCAAAAAACATTGTATACAATAATAATAGGATTATATGATGATCAATTCTGATGGATGTGGCTCTTTTGGATAATGAAGTGTTTCAGGTCAATTTCAATAAACTTGTGATTGAAAGAGCCATTTACATCCAAAAAGAGAATTATGAAGAGTAAATGTGAATAAAAGCGTAGTATTTTCCAAAAAAAGAATTGAGTTCCAAATTTTCTCTCCCTGTTTCTTCATCTTCTCTCTCCCCAAAACAGTCAGCAATTTGATATAGGTTATATTTGTGCAAGCATGTAAAACAAACTTCCATATTAGGAATGTTGTGAAAGAAGAAAAAGACCAAAACCAAAAATAAAATGAAAGAAAGTGAAACATAGTATGTTTTAATCTGCATTCACACATAATCAGTTCTTTTTTTTCTGGAGGTGGATGACATTTTTCATCATTAAGCCTTTGGAATTATTTCAGACCACTGTCTTAATGAGAATAGCTAAAGCTTTCATACTTTATCATACTTCAATGTTGCTGTTACTGTGTACAATTTTCTCCTGATTCTGTTCACATCATTTTACATTAGTTAATATAAGTTCTTTCCATATTTTTTTCTGAAATCAGCTTGCTCATTATTTCTTATGGCACAATAGTAATCAATTATCATCACATGCCACAACTTGTTCAACCATCCCCCAACCCTATGTAAGTATCTCTCTCACTTCCAATTTTTTTTGTTACTACAAAAAAAAAAAGATTGATAAATAATATTTTTGTACAACAGGTCTTTTCCCCCCTTTCTTCTTTCTTTCTCTGAATGTGGACCAGCAAATGGTATTACTGGATCAAAAGGGTATGTAACATCAGAATTACCTGTTGGGCCTAGTTCCAAGTTGCTCTCCAGAATGCTTGTATTAGTTGATAATTCCATCAAGTGTGTTAATGTTCCAGCTTTCACATCCCTTCCAATATTTAACTTTTTTTTCTGTCATTTTAGTCAAACTGATAGATATGAGATGGCATCTCAGATTTGTTTTAAACTACTTTTTTAAAAAATCAATAGTGATTTAGAGGATTTATATACGAGTTTAGTTAGCTTTGCTTTCTTTATATGAAAACTGCCTGTTCATATCCATTTTTGACTTAGTTCTTAATAAATTTGAGAAATAAGACATTTGCTGTAAACATTGCTTCCCATCTTTTGCTTTCTTATCATTTTGGTTGCATTGGTTTGTTTGTGCAAAGCCTTTTAGTTTAATAGAATCAAAATTATTCATTTTATTTCTCATAATCTATATTTTTTAATGCTAAATCCTTCCCTTCTCTGTACACCTGATAGATTAAACTCTCCCTTGCTCTCCCAATTTGCTTATGGTATCATCCTTTTTGCGTAAATTATGTACCCATTTTGACCTTATTTTGGTATATAATGTGAGGTATTGGTCTGTGACTGGCAGCCTAGGCTGGTTTTAGATCTGGGGAAATGGGGAGCAGAGAGAGAAATTTCACGGTTTACCCATTTCATGTTTTGCTGTTAGTTGCTACTAGGCTGTTTGTTTTTTTTCAGTGATCCCAGATAGTTAATTTTTCTAGACCCTTTACACTCAATTCTTTTCCTCTCTATGCCTCCTATATGGCAGCTCTGACACAGTCTGTGGCCTAAGCACCTTCAAATAATGTTTCCTCAATACAAATTTTAATACCTACCACACTGTTTCTCACACCTCTGGGAGACTGGAAGGGGTGTCTGCATTTTTGTCCATTTGAGCCCCACTGAATGATAAGATTTCCCATTCCAACTAAAAAATAATGCCGTCTCCATTCATATGCGGAGGGGGCTGCTAAATCTGGGCCACTGGGACAGGATTTTAATGCTGGAAGGGATTTTGAGGCCTGCAAATCCAATTTTATCCCATTTTGCAGATCACAGCTCTCAGGTTTTTGAGGCAGGATGTCTTCCTGCATACAAGTCCAGGTTCTAGTTACTACACTGAAACCTTATACCTCTGTACGAAGTATTTTCCTCTTCAGTTAGCTTCAGTTACACATTTAGCACTCCCCAAACTACATTGGGTGGATTCAGAACCTTCAGAACACTGATGGCTGAGTTGCAAGATATCCCACTACAACCCCAGCAGTCAGGAAGAATCACAAGATGATAGGAAGTGGTCAAAGATGTTTGTGAAAAATATGTACTTCAGTCTATGACTGTGTTGAGGCTCAAAAGGAGATCATAAAATTTGAGGTCACAGACTGGTGTAACAAGGTTTCTCAAAAGAATTTGCAGGCTCAAACCTATCTCCAAGCCAAGGGGCAAAGTTTATTGTAATTTTAAAGCCAATAAAGCAAGCTAAGTTCCGTATGCTGGATTTAGCAAAGAACCAGAGATTAAAAAAGAAAAATTTATAAGAAAAGACAGAGATCTGGTTCTTTATGTCACTGAAATGCTAATTTTATGGTCCAGATGTAGAACTGATGAGTGGTCTGGTAGGCATCTCACCATTTGTCTCAGAAACCCTGTTATCCCTGACCAGCAGATTGTTATCTGGCAGTCATCAAAGTTTCTAGGACTATACTATAGTATTCCTAAATCCAGGAGATTTTAGGATCATTGACAGAGTGTTAGAACAATAGCACTCCTAAGGTCTGGAGACCTCAGGATTGTCGCTACATTTCTCCTAGAAGGCTGCACCCATGGAACTGGAGCATGTCAAAGGCAACCTTCTTCAAATAAATTATTTTCTAAACTAAACAGAGAATGTCAGAGCTAAAAGAGAACTTAGGACATGGAATGTCAAGCATCAGAGGGATCTTACAACACATAACATCAGGACCTTAAATCAGGGCCTTAAATCAGAATGTCAGATCTTGAAGCGACCTTACAAAATAGACACTCAAGCTGAGAAGGCCTTATAGAAGAAAATGTGAACCCTGAAAATCAACTTTTTGTTGAACAGAATATAGAACAGTAGGCCTGGGAGGGACATTAGAAGATTGATTTAGAGGGCATAGAACTTCAAATCTCTGAGCCAGAAGCATCATGAGAAGGGTCCAGGCACTGTGCTGGGTGTCTTACAAACGTTGTCCCATCTGACTCTCACAACAATTCTGTGGGGGGCAATGCTGTTACATTCTTCATTTTACAACTGAGGAAAATCTGAGGCCTCTCCCCTTTTTTTTCTTCTCCCTGCATCCATGAAGGGTTAATTGAAGGAGGAGGGTCAGTGAAATGTGGAATGATCTATTTTCTCTTGCTGTAGTATCACACTCTGTGAATTGTGATGGACCTACTCTTATCTGATTCTTCCTCCTTTTCATTTAGTTTAGCTGGCACCTCCCCCCCCTCCTGCTTCTCTGGGTTGAGGAGACTTTCCACTGGACTGCAGATCAGAGGCTTTCCCACTGAGATCAGCGCATCCCATCAGTCCCATGTTCAGGGCTCCAAAATGTGGTGTTCTCTTCTTTTTATGATATATGATGGCTCCTCTGGGAGCAGGTTTCTTGGGAGATTCTCTGGAGGCAGCCTTGCTTCTATTCAGAATAATAATCACCTCAAATAGAGCCAGCTGATAAAATCCAAATGTTTATTTTCCTTCCCTTGATTCCAAGAGCTCTTGCAGCTTGTCCTTGCTTCTGCCTTTCCTCAACTCTGACTCACAGCTTCAATCTTCCAAAGTGATTCTGGCTCTAGCTCAACTCCCACTTGTGCCTTCTTCTGAACTGACCCTGACTGGGCTCCACCAGCCCTTTTATGCCCGGTGCAAAAGGTTGACCTCTTCTCTGAGAGTGGGATTGAAGGTTTCTGACTTGTGAACTTCATTACTGAATACCACCCTGTGAATCTCCCAAAAGTGTGAACTCCAATGAGTGTCAAATATATTAGTGAGCTACAGAATTTGCTAAGCACCTTCCTAAATTAGGCAACTGATTTATCACTTTGTAAGGGATTCTTAACAACATGAAGACCATTATCAAATAAAAAAGCCTGAAAGTATCTTTTTTCTTCATTTTATTGGATTTCTTTTTTTATTTTGATTTTTATTATTACAGCTTTTTATTGACAAAACATATGCATGGATAATTTTCAACATTGACCTGTGCAAATCTTCCATTCAACTTTCCCTTGCCCCCATCCCTCCTAGATAGAAGGTAGTCCAATTACATGTTAAATATGTTGAAGTATATATTAAATACAATATATATATATACACACATTTGTACAGTTATTCGATGCAATAAGAAAATTGAATCTAGAAGGAAAGTAGAAAAACCTGTGAAGGAAAACAAAAATGCAAGCAAACAAGAGAAACAGTGGAAATGCTATGTCGTGGTCCACACTCAGTTCCTATAGTCCTCTCTCTGGATGTACATGGCTCTCTTCATCACTGAACAATTGGAAATGGTTTGAATCATCTCACTGTTGAAGAGAGTCACATTCATCAGAATTGATTATCATATAGTATTATTGTTGAAGTATATAAAGATCTCCTGGTTCTGCTCATTTCACTCAGCATCAGTTCATGTATGTCTCTCTGAAATCATCTTTACTGGTCATTTCTTACATAATAATAATATTCCATAACATTCATATACCACAATTTATTTGGCCATTCTCCAACTGATGGGCATTCACTCCATTTCCAGTTTCTTGCCACTACAAAAAGGGCTGCCAAAAACATTTTTGCACACAAGTCCCTTTCCTCCTTTAAGATCTCTTTTGGGATAAGCCCAGTTGTAGCACTGCTGGATTAAAGGGTATGCACAGTTTGATAACTTTTGGGGCATAATTCCAGATTGCTCTCCAGAAGGGTTGGATCCGTTCACAGTTCCACCAACAATGTGTCAGTGTCCCAGTTTTCCCATCTCCCCTCCAACATTGATCATTATCTTTTCATGTCATCTTAGCCAATCTGAGAGGTGTGTAGTGGTATCTCAGGGATGGACAGCACCTTTCAAGAAATTGTCAAGGAAAGCTACCCTGATATCCTAGAATTAGGATAGAAAGGAAAAAATCTTGAACATCTCTGGGTTTTTCCTCTCATTTTCATTCTTACAATTCAAAGGCTTCCTGAATAATCTAAAATTCCTGATTCCTGAAGAAAAAGTAAAAAAAAAAGGAGAAAAATTTTGATCCTAATTCATTAATTATTAATAAAATAGAAAAATAACCCTGCGATTTTTATGCAGAAAATCAGAAACCCAAGTAGATGGGGAATGATAGATGGCCAATTGGGGCTTCAAGGAAAGAATGAAATGAAAGGCAAAACTGTACCTGAAGGACAAGGTTGAATTCTAAATATTAAAAGCTCAGTTGCAAATTAAATGAAGATTGCCTGTTTGAATAATCTCCGAGAAACAAGTCCTTCGAAGAACACCCCAAAAAGGCCTGAGGAAAGTTATAGGATAAGATTAGAGCTGAGATTTTGCATGGAAAACTGAACATACAGGAAAAAACGATGGGAAATAAATGTTAGAAGCATTAGGTCCCTGGCTAAATGTCCAGCCACTGCTGTAACTAAGCAAGTAGAGAAGGAGAAGATATGGTAAAGGGATGGTATGAGTTGAAAAGTCTAGGATAATTAAAACCTTTACAAGGAAAGGAGGCCAGGTTGCTTAAGGATGTAAAAAAGGAAGGATACCTATTGCTTGTGTTACTATTTAAATTGTCTGGAAAGATTTAAAATTTAAAAAAGAATACATGAAAGAGAATTTAAGGAAAAAACATGAGAAAAAATGATTGCAGAAAGAAAAGAAAGCAGAGAAAAATCTCACAGGAAAAAGCAGAAAAGTATTCCCAAATACTGGCTCTTCCTTCTGTAAGGAAGACATTTCCCCTTATCTTAGACATCACAGCCTGGAAAAATCCTCATATCTGTATTCTAATAGAAGCTGGGTCATTCCACCAACAGCCAGTTGAAGGAATCCTACAAATGATTGCAAATACAAATTAACACATCCTCCCTCAAGGTAGCCTATTCTAACACACCTAGAAAAGTGAAGCTCACTTGAATCATTGAGAGGCAGTGCATAGAACAAAAAAGCCTCCAGGGACTCATATTGCTGGCAAAGGACAAGTTTAAGAGGATCCTAACCCCTACAAGGAAAGGGTGGCCTTTCTGAATCCCAGACTAAAGAATGGAATATCTGCTCACTCAAGAAACAGAAGAAAAGACCAAAAAGAAGAATCAAAGGAGCGGTGCCAATCACATTTTGAATCAAAAGCATTTGTACTGCTGTTTTAGCTCCATTATGGTCATCATGATTGAAGCCAAGTCTATGCTCCATGCTCAACAACGTTCAGAAATACAATTGCATCTGATCCATACGTTCTTCAAGAAGGAGCTCCCTGTTGAAATCATGTCTAACTGCTCACTGGAGAAATTTCCAAGAAAAGCAAATATTGATCAGTGGTGCCCTGCTACATGGAAAGAGAAAAGTGATCTCTAGGGGCATAATCTACATTACATGTAGAGGAAGAATACTCCCACAAGGGGTCACTGCTCTAACTCTGTGACTGGATTTCACCAAATTAAACAAAACAAAACAAAACAAAAAACACTTGACAAGGATTTTGAGAAGTTTGCTAAGCTGTTTATCATTATGGGATGTTGGACACTTGGGGCATGAAAGGAAAAATTGAAAAATCTGAGCACTCACCAGAGCTGAGGAAAAGCCTGAAGTTGTCTGGTTCCCATGGACTTGCAATAGGACTCCATCCACCAGTGTGACACATAGTCTTCACCTAATTAAATAAAATGCTTAGGAAGGGAAAAAAAGATAATAGCATTGGAATGAATGGGTAAGTCATTAACCATGCAATACCTGCAATACCTGCAATAGGGAATTTCACATGGAAAAACTGTTGAATTGCAGTTCAGTGGCAGAACATGGAAAGGCCAAAGGGAAAACTGTAATGTTCCTGTTGGTTTTCTGGAGGTCCTGACTGGTCTTCCTTCAGCAGAGTAAATCACCATGAGAATAGCCAGGTGTTAAAATCCAAAGTCCAAATTCTTTATTGTCTCCTTGCCTGGGACCCAGCCTGCTTTCTTGAGAGTCTTTCAAATCAGCCTTGATGTCAGTGGGGGAAGTGTAGGAAGACAGGCCAGACACCAAGAGGCTGATGAAGATGGAAATGAATGTCTCTGAGTCCCAGGGCTTGTGCTTCAGCCTCCAGCCACCTGGGCTACATAGGTGTGTGACAATGCACTAAATGCCCTGTCCCTCCTGAGTCTGTCTCTGGCCTGATCTCGCCAAGTTTGCTGTGTTTACATGTCATTTTGAGTATAAACAACCATTATATGACTAGGAAAAACTATTATTTGTTGTAAGGTTAACCAATCATACTGGATCTAGAGAACTATTAATCACCATGCTAAACTAGATAACTAGATAACTAAACTAGATACCTCAAATTGAATTAGCACCTGTAAGAATCCTTTGTTTTAAGTATAGCGTTCTGGCTCATAACAGAAAACAACACAAATCATTTATGATCACAGCTGTTGGGAGAGGGACTCTCTCCTTGACACTGGTGGAAATATTGTGCATTGCCAATGGATTCTTCTCAAGACTAAGTGATCAAAGGAGCGGTTGAATCTCTTTCCATCTAGAAGTTTCTTGAAGGTGAAGGTGACTGCATTTATTCTAACTCAGATGGTAAGGGAATACTTAGAAGAAACAGGAACTCAGAGGAGGAGCTGCAAGAAGATCTTGGTTGCTTATCGTCACATGAAGTCTCCTGATGGGAATGCAGGGCTGGTTCAATATTAGGAAAACTATTAGCATAATGAACTAAATCAATAACCAAATTAACAAAAAAAAAAAGATGATTATATCAATAGATGCAGAAAAAGCATTTGATAAAATCCAACACCCATTCCTATTAAAAACATAAGACAGTATAGGAACAAATGGACTTTTCCTTAAAATGATCACTAGCATTTATCGAAAATGAACAGCAAGCATCATTTATAATGGGAATAAATCAGAAGCATTGCCAATAAGATTAGAGGTGAAACAAGGTTGCCCACTATCAGCATTACTATTCAATATTATTTTAGAAATGTTAGCTTTGTCAATAACAGAAGAAAAAGAGATTAAATGAATTAGAGTAGGTAATGAAGAAACCAAATTATCACTATTTGCAGATGATATATCATGCCATACATGTAGAACCCTAGACAATCAACTGAAAAACTATTAGAAACAATCCATAACTTAAGCAAAGTTACATGATACAAAATAAATCCACATAAATCATCAGCATTTTTATACATCACCAACAACCCAAAAGCAAGAGATAAAGAGAAATTCCATTTAAAATAACTGTTGATAGTATAAAATATTTGGGAGTCTACCTGACAAGGGAAAACCAGGAACTATATGAGCACAACTACAAAACACTTTCCACACAAAGTCAGATCTAAACAATTGGAAAAATATCAAATACTTTTGGATAGGTTGAGCGAACATAATAAAAATAAAAATAATTCCAAAATTAATCTACTTATTTAGTGCTAAACCAATCAGACTCCCAAGAAACTATTTTACAGACCTAGAAAAATTAATAACAAAATCTGTCTGGAACAAAAGATCAAGAATTTAAGGGAATTAATGAAAAATTTCCAAATGAAGGTGGCCTAGCTGCACCTGATCTAAAACTATATTATAAAGCAGTGGTCATCAAAACCATTTGGTACTGGCTAAGAAAGAGAGTAGTTTATCAGTGGAATAGTGTAATGGGCTGAAGCTTGAGTGGATGCACTGAGGTCCCAAGCATGTGAGGCTAAATAGTAATTGGACCATACTCTATTAATATATATGCTTGGAGAAGGAATGGCCCCTGCCCAAAGACGCCAGCTTTGGGGATAAGAACTCACTATTTGACAAAAATTGTTGGAAGAAAATGCAAACTATTGTGGCAGAAACTAGGCATTGACCCACACCTAATACCATAGATCAAGATATGATCGAAATGAGTTCATGGTCGAGACATAAAGAATGATATTATAAACAAACTAAAGAACATAGGATAGTTTACCTTTCAGATCTGTGGAGAAGGAAGAAATTTCTGACCAAAGAAGAACTGAAGATCATTATTGATCATGAAATAGATAATTTTAATTATATTAAGTTAAAAAGTTTTTGTACCAACAAAACCAATGCAGACAAGATTAGAAAGGAAGCAATAAATTGGGAAAACATTTTTACATTCAAAGGGTCTGATAAAGGCCTCATTTCTAAAATATATGGAGAACTGACCCAAATTTATAAGAATTCCAGCCTTTCTTCAATTGATAAATGGTCAAAGGATATGAACAGACAATTTTCAGATGATGAAACTGAAACTATTACCACTCATATGAAAAGGTGCCATAAATCATTACTGATCAGAGAAATGCGAATTAATACAACTCTGAGATACCACTGCACACCTGTCAGATTGGCTAAGATGACAGGAAAAGATAATGACAAATGTTGGAGGGGATGTGGGAAAACTGGGACACTAATACATTGTTGGTGGAACTGTAAACGAATACAACCATTCTGGAGAGAAGTTTGGAACTATGCTCAAAATGTGTTCAAACTGTGCATGCCCTTTGATCCAGCAGTGTTACTACTGGGATTATATCCCAAAGAGATCCTAAAGGAAGGAAAGGAACCAAAATGTGCAAAAATGTTTGTGGCAGCCCTTTTAGTAGTGGCAAGAAATTGGAAACTGAATGGATGCCCATCAATTCAAGAAAATGCTGAGTAAATTGTGGTATATGAATGTTACAGAATATTATTGTTCTATAAGAAATGAGCAGCAGATGGTTATAAAATAAACCCACATAAGTCATCAGCATTCTTATATATCTCTAACAAAATCCAACAGTCAGAGTTACAAAGAGAAATTCCATTTAAAGTAACTACTGATAATATAAAATATTTAGGAATCTATCTGCCAAGGGAAAATCAGAAACTTTATGAGCAAAATTACAGACCACTTTTCACACAAATTAAGTTGATCTAACCAATTGAAAATATTTAAATGTCCTTTTGGATAGGGGAGCAAAATAATAAAGATGACAATAATTTACCTAAACTAATCTATTTATTTAGCGCTATACCAATCAGACTACCAATAAACCCATTTTTAATGACCCAGAAAAAATAACAACAAAATTCATATGGAAAAACAAAAAGGGTCAAGAATTTCAAGGGAATTAATGAAAAAAAAACAAATGAAGGTGGCTTAGCTTAAAGGGATCTAAAAAATTATATTATAGAGAGCAGGGAACCAAAACCCATTTGGTTTGGCTAAGGAATCAGTGGAATAGGTTAGGTTCAAGGGATAAAAACAGTCAACAACTATAGAAACCACCAAAACCCAAAAGACCCGAGCTTTTGGGATAAGAACTTACTGTTTGATAAAAAATTGCTGGGAAAAATTAAAACTAATATGGCAAAAACTAGGCATTGATTCACCTTAACACCGGACACCAAGATAAGGTCAAAATGAGTTCCAGGACATAGGCATAAAAAAATGAAATTATTAATAAATTAGGAGGAAACAGGTAGTTTCCCTCGGACCTGTGGAAGGGGAAGGCCTTTATGACCAGAGAAGAATTAGAGATCATTACTGATCACAAAATAGAAAATTCGATTATACCAAACTGAAAAGTTTTTGTACAAAAAAAAACTAATGCAGACAAAGATTAGAAGGGAAAATAAACTGGGAAAATATTTTTACAGTCAAAGGTTCTGATAAAAGGCCTCATTTCCAAAAATATATAGAGAATTAACTCCTAATTTATAAAAAAAATCAAGCCATTCTCCAATTGAAAAAATGGCCAAAGGATATGAACAAACTAGATGGAAGAAAAATTGGAAACTATTTTAGTCATAAGGAAAAGATGCTCCAAGCCCTTAAATCAGAGAAAATGCAAATTAAACACCTGCCGATTGGCTAAATGACAGGAAAAATAATGATGATTGTTGGAGTGGAAGGGGAAAACTGGGACATTTTAAAAAAAAAAAAAAAAATTTCAAAATTTTGGATTTCCCGCCAGTGTTACTACTGGGCTTATATCCCAAAAGAGATTAAAGAAGGGCAAGGGACCCGAATGGCACAAATGTTTGTGGCAGCCCTTTTGTAGTGGCTAGAAACTGGAAACTGAATGGATGCCCACCGGGAGAAGGCTGAAAAATTGTGGTATACGAATATTATGGAAAAATTTACTGTTCTGTAAGAAATGACCAACAGGATGATTTAGAAAGGCCTGGAGAGACTTCCCACAAAACTGGATGGAGTGGAAATGAGCAGGACCAGGAAATCATTATATACCAACAAATTCTATAGACCAGGTTCTGATGGACCTGGCCACCTCAGCAACAAGACCAACCAAATAATTTCCAATGGAGCAGTAATGAACTGAACCAGTTACGCCCAGATAAAGAACTCTGGGTGAAGACTAAAACCATTACATTGGAACCCAATCCCTATTTTTATGCCCATCTGATTTTGATTTCCTTCACAAGCTAATTTACCAATATTTCAGAGTCCAATTTTTTATACAGCAAAATAAAGGTTTTCAATGTATTTTGTGTATCTAATTTATATTTTAATATTTTAATTACTGGTCATCCTGCCATCTGGGGGAGGGGGTGGGGGTAAGGGAAAAATTGGAACAAGAGGTTTGGCAATTGTTAATGCTGTAAAGTTACCCATACATATAACCTGTAAATAAAAGGCTATTAAATTAAAAAAAAAAGAAATGACCATCAGAATGATTTCAAATAGACTTGGAGAGACTTAAAAGAACTGATGCTGAGTGAAATGAGCAGAAACAGGCGACTATTATACATAGCAACAACAATATTATACAATGATCAATTCTGATGGACGTGGCTCTCTTCTACTATGAGATGATTCAAACCAGTACCAATTGTTCAGTGATGAAGAGAGCCATCTTCACCCAGCAAGAGGACTGTGGGAGCTGACTGTGGACCACAAAAAAGGCATTCCCAATTTTTTTTGTTGTTTTTTCATTTTTTTTCATCATTTTCTTCTCTGCTTTGATTTGATTTTTTTTTGTACAGCAAGATAATTGTATAAATATGTATGCATATATTCCATTTAACATATTTCAACTATGTTTAAGAGATATTGGACTACGGGTGTTGGGAGAAGTGCGGGGAAAAAACTGAAACAAGATTTTCCAAGGGCTAATTTGAATAATTATCTATGCATATGTTTTAAAAATAAAAAAGCTTTAATAAAAAAAACAAAATAAAATGTACCATGATACACTTTAAAAAAATAAATAAAATATTGTCAAAAAATAAAGAGAAAGAACCCCCACACACAGAAAAGACTCCTAATGCCCTAAGCATAAAATCAATTCATCAACATAAGTGAGGTGTCCCTTGACACAAGTGATATTCAAATGCCCATGGATGGGGGAAGAGATAACTTATATGGCAGAAATGCTTCAAGCCCACTTGGGGGGGGAGCCATGCTGGAAAGATGTTAGGAATGGCTCTTTGATCCTTGATCATCACAAACTCTAGGAACCAATAATTTTTTTTAATATTTTTGCTTTTGTTCCCCATACTTGTCATTACCATGGAAGCCGTTAATTCTAGCTGTTCAAAAAAAATTCCAAAAAAACCCCATCTGATCCCACCCTCTTCAAGGAAGTAGCACTTGGTGGAAATCATGTCCAATTGCCCACTTAACCTTGCAGAAAAAGCACATATGGATCAGTGGTGATTGGATTTCAAATAATTAAAAAAAAACTTGACAGGGGCTTTCAGAAAGATGCTAAGCTGTTCATCTTTATGGGGTCTTGGACACTTGGGGCATGAAAAGAAACAGAAAAATCTGAGCACTCACCAGAGCTAAGCAGAAGCCCAAGACTGCAGTTGCCTGGTTCCCATGGACTGGCAAAAGGACTCCATCCACCAGTGTGACACATAGCCTTCACCTAATTAAATAAAATGCTTACCAGGGAAGAAAGATAATTGTTTTACAAAAGGTTTAAAGGACTTAACTGCAATAGGGAATTTCAACCCGAAAAACGTTGTTGGATTGCAAGCCCAGTGGTAGAAGCAAGAAAAGACCAAAGGACAAATACCACAAAAATCATTTTATATCTGGGACTTTTTGGGAGAGATGCTTTCTCACTGGTACTGGTGGAAATATTGTGCCTTGCCAATGGATTCTTCTCAGGTCTTATGTTGAACAAAGGATTGGTTGAATCTCTTTCCATGTAAAAGATTCCCTAAGGTGAATGTGGCCACATTTTAGATTATTCAGACGGAATAGAATACTTTAGATGCAGAAACAAGAGGGGAAAAAGGAGGAAAAAAAAGAAGAGGAAAACCTGTCAAACAGATGTTGCTTTCCTAACTTCACATGAAGTCTCCAGATGACCTCAGCATAAGATCATTTCATTGACACAAATGAGGTTTTGTAGACATTCTACTCATGTAGACTTCCATGGCCAGGGAAGGAGAACAGATTAAATGGCAGAGATAGGGTTCAAGCCCATTCTGAAGGAGACAGCCATGCTGACCAAAGATACATGCAGGAATGGCTCCTGTTTATCCTGATGTTCACAGTTTAGGGTTAGGGTTAGGTCCCAGGTTTTTCCCGCATCCCCTCCAACATTTGTCATCATTTTTTCCTGTCATCTTAGCCAATCTGACAGGTGTGTAGTGGTATTTCAGAGTTGTATGAATTTGCATTTCTCTGATTAATAATGACATGGGGCATCTTTTCATGTGGCTAGAAATAGTTTCAATTTCATCATCTGAAAATTGTCTGTTCATATCCTTTGACCATTTATCAATTGGAGAATAGCTTGATTTCTTATAAATTAGAGTCAATTCTCTATATATGTTGGATATGAGGCCTTATCAAAACCCTTTAATTGTGAAAATGTTTTTCCAGTTTGTTGCCCTTCTAATCTTTGTTTGGCATTGTTTTGTTTGTACAAAAGTTTTAATTTGATGTAATCCCTTTTCATTTTGTGATCACTAATGATCTCTAAGTTCTTCTTTGGTCACAAATCTCTTCCATCTCCACAAGTCTGAGAGGTAAACTATCCTATGTTCCTCTAATTTATTTATATTCTCGGGAACAATGCTTTTCACACTACCGTCCCATCATCATCTCCAGTCTTTCGTGGTTCCATGGTTTCAAAGTTGTTTTTTCCCATCTACATAGGTCCATAGCCCCCTTTCTGACCATTTCCCACTTCTCTTCCAGCCCCCTTTCTCACTCTGCTGGTCATCATGTTTCAGTCTGGTCTAACCCATCCCATGCCATGCTGCCCTAAGATGTGCTGTTAAGTTTCCTTCCACCATGAAAGCTGAGAGCCATACCCCCATCTTTTAGAGAGCTTAGAGGGAATTAGGTGGGCAGGGTGCTCCTGGCTCAGAAGAAGATAAAAGGGACTGGGATCTGCCCCCTGAGATCCCTGTCCCCTCAGGAGATGGAACCATGGTTCTAGGACAAGTCAGATCCTCCACTGCCCTTCAGATCCTTCACACCTGCTCCAAACACAAGCTCTGAGATTTGTTCTGTGGAGCCTAGTTCAGAGGCAAACTGTCCTTTCAGTATTAAACCAAGCCTAACCTCTCTTTGATCCCCCTATGGCCCCTTGGAATAGAGTTCAAGGGTCAGAGTTTGGGGAAACAGAAGCCTTACCCCAATTTATGGCCCCTGGCTGTCTTAAACTGAACCAGAAGCCAGGAGGGGTCGAATTGCTTGGGATGGTTGGAGACCAAGAGTCACGGTCCCTTTGGGGTCAAGGATAATTTTTATTTTACCATGGTATTTGGATCTTCTTGTCTCAAAATGACTGTAGCTTTCTTTCAGAGAGTAAAAGATTTGGAAATAATTTTATATTGAAACATGTTTGTATTTTATATTCAGGTCCAAATTCTCTCCTTCCTTCAGCATCTTCTTTCACCTATCCCTCTGAAAAAGCAGGAAGAACAAAATATATTTCAAACACATATTCAAGCAAAATGAATTCTAGCCTTGGCCTTGACAAAGAAAACAACAACAAATGCTTCAATTTGTACCTTTAAACCACCCGCCCTTCCTGAAGGTAGCTCATGTTCTTCATCACGAGTCCTGAACCTGCTGCATTGCTTTCCCCCCGATTTTGTGGCTTTTTTAAAAGCAGACCTTGCAGATAAATGGCACCCAGGGGAAAACAATTAACAAAATACAACTGTCCATTTGGAGTTGTCTCAAATAGCCATCTGGTTTTGGGGACACCTTCAGATGATGCACCCCTCTGATTTGGGTGTAGTGTTCAGAGCAGTTTCCAGCTAACTGGCTTCTCTGGTTCAGGTCACTTGCACAGGTCGTCCTTCTCTTGCTAGAAAATCTCCTGCAAAATTGAGCTTAGCAGAATCATAATTTTCTTTTGTAAAATAACCAGGTCAAAATCATGAAAGTTAGCTTCACCCTTACATCTCTACTATTAGGAAATCAAATGTGAACCATTTGGACCAGAGAGTTTACATTTTTAGGTTACCCACTTGATAGACCACAGAAACTCAGATACAACAGAAAATTAGAACCCAATTTTGATGCTTGGCATTGTTCATTCATCCCTTAGGAGGATGAGAGTCTGCTATTTTTCTGTAAGAAGATGGGCTCTAATACAAAAATGAATTCATTATTATTGTTCTGTAAGAAATGACCAGAAGGATGAATACAGAGTCTTGGAGAGACTTACATGAAGTGATGCTGAGTGAAATGAGCAGAACCAGGAGATCATTATATACTTCAACAACAATACTGTATGATGATCAATTCTGATAGATGAGGCCCTCTTCAACAATGAGATGAACCAAATCACTTCCAAAGAAAACAGTAATGAATTGAACCAGCACACCCAGAGAAAAGAACTGTTGGAAATGAGATGGAAATTACATAGAATTCCCAATCCCCTTTTTGTCCACCTGCATTTTTTATCTCCTTCACAGGCTAATTGTACAATATTTCAAAGTCCAATTCTTTTTGTACAGCAAAATAACTGTTTGGACATGTATAATTATATTGTATTTAACTTATAATTTAACCTATTTAACATGTATTGTTCAACCTGCCATCTGGGGGGGGGGGTGGGGGAAGGAGGGGAAAAATTGGAACAAAAGGTTTGGCAATTGTCAATGCTGTAAAATTACCCATGCATATAACTTATAAATAAAAGGTATATATACATATATATATATATATATATATATTATGTTGTGTTTTTGTTCTTTAAAATAGTAATAGTTCTCTCTGGGAGAGAGGGTTTCTTGGGGAGGTTTTCTGGAGCAACCTTGTTTTAGTTAAATCCAATAATAACCCCAAAAATCCACCAGCTGGGTAAAAGTTCGATCTTTTATTTTCCCAATATATCCCGATTAGCTCAGGCCTATCTCTCTGCTTGGTTCCAAGAGCTCTTGCAACTTTGTCCTTGGCTTCTGCCTCTGCTTTTTTCAACCTCCAGCCAGCGCCAAGGTAGAAGATAAATGAATTCTCTTCCCAAAGAGAGGGTTTCCCCTCCCAGGTTCTCCCTCCGACCCCAGTCAATGTCCGGAGTAATTTTTCTGCTCTGAGCCCTCCAATATATGACGTAAAAAGGTTAACCCTCCCTTCTGGAGGCAGGGAAATTATTCCAGGAGTGCCTCCAGAGAACCAAGGGAGGTGGACCCCAAGCATTATTGTCTATCAGATTAAACCTATCACCCGGCAAGGGATTCACCTAAGATATGAACTAACAAGGACAGTATCAATTCCCATTGAGTTAACCACCAGGACCCTGACATCACCCCTTTGAAAGCCACCTTGTTTCAAGTTGAGTTTTGAACTAGATTCCAACATATAATTATATATATATATATATATATATGTTATATATATATATATATAATAAAAAATGAATTTGCAAAAAAGGCTGAAACCCAACTTATCATTGGTTCTGGGGTGTGACATTAAATACATTGAATAATCAATTTCAAAACTGTGCATATCAAGTATGTTACTTAATAATAAAACACTTTCAACTCCTAGCCATGTCAAATGAATAACCCCTAGTAAAAAAGGATCTCTTTCTAAGATGGACCACAAGTCAGTCTTCTCTTCAAATAACTAAGTAGGCTGTTATCATTTTCATTACCACAGAACCCAGACAGTTATGATGTTAACTTCATTAAATAGCAGAATTATATTCTGGTTTCCCAAGTCTTTGCATCATTTGCCTAATTATTCCCTATGCCCTTAAGAAAAATTAAAGTACATTCTCTTACACAAGAATATCTAACCAGTAACAGGCAGATGACAAAACTTAAGTACTTAATTCCCTACTTGTTGTTTAAAATACATAAAAGAATAAAATTCTAGACCAAATACATCAAATCTTTTACACATATCTCACCATGGTAACTTTATGGGTCTGGGGAAAAAAAAAAACTT